>NW_013775838.1:0-727 GCF_000517525.1 Limulus polyphemus
GACAGGCACAACTATAGAGCACTGGTAGTGGCTCTAGAACTCATGTACGGAACCCAAAATCAGTCAGAACTCTACAGGGCTAGGTTTAGGACGAGAGTCCGTGCTAAAGGGGAGAGCCTGCAAGAGCTGGCACAAGACTTGGAAAGTATGGCACACAAGGCCTACCCAACTGCACCACCCAATCTACTCAAGTTGTTGCTGAGAGATCAGTTTGTAGACGCCTTGGACAGTCCACAACTAAAGATACAAGTGAAGCAAGCACACCCCTCTACCATGCAGGATGCAATGGCCAGACCTCTTGAATTTGAAACCTACTTTAAGTCCAGCACAGAGTTACCAAGGTTGGTACAGTCATCTGGATTCAAGGCCAGAAAAGGCAGCTTTCAGAGAAGTTTGAGGGACTTTGCTGGCACTGTAACAAACCTGGGCACAAGAGAGCTCAATGCTGCAACTTCAACACAGGGGAGATCATATAGCAGGAAAGGCTGCTACCCAGAAAGGTTGTTAGAACTGTGGGTAATTGAACTGTGGACAGAGTATTGTTGAGTCGAGCACGTGAGACGTTCGTTGCGAATTATAGCGTTTGTTATAGCGCGACTGTTGAAATTAAGTGTATCGCAAAGTTGTATTCAGAAAGAATAAACCAGTTTTATTTAGGAAAGAATTTGTATCGCTAAAGTTTCTTCGGAAAGAATTTCTACGGAAAATCAACTGGCGACGGAGGCGT
>NW_013775839.1:0-727 GCF_000517525.1 Limulus polyphemus
ACGAATAGTGGGATTGACCGTCACATTATAACGCCCCCACGGCTGAAAGGGCGAGCATGTTTTGGTGGGACGGAGATTCGAACTCGCGACCAGCAGATTGCGAGTCGAGATCCCTAACCACCTGGCCATGCCGGGCCGGACCAATTTGAGATCTAATTACAGTTTTCGACTCAGGAAGTCAAACCCTTTCGATCGATGTATCTGACCACGCCCAAGGTCTCATAGATTAATTTACTCTAATCCTGCCTAAAAAAATTTCAATTTGAGGGTAGATTGGTAGAGATACTGATGCGTAATAAAATTGAATCAGGTATATGCGCGCCACACGTTTGGTATTGCTGGCGCACAGAAATATGGCCAATAAAAAGGAGAAAAAAAAGGGGGACTCACAGATTAATTTACTCTAATCCTGCCTAAAAGAATTTCAGTGCCGTGGCAATTGAGGATGCCCTCTTGTTTTTCAACTATGTCAAGGACCCCTCCCCCCACTATATATACTTAACTGTCTCATACAATGTATGCACCTGTATATCAAGTTGGTTAAGAGTAGTAGTATAATGACTTACGTGGGAAAGCCGAACCCTTATATTTTGGTGATGTAAAACAAGTTATGCTTATATAGTTATAGCACAGCTGCTTATGGTATTTAACGTTTTCTACACAGTCGACATTCTTCTGATGACGTATTAGCATTTTTTTTTGGCTTTAAATAGTCGCATGCCCCCAG
>NW_013775840.1:0-727 GCF_000517525.1 Limulus polyphemus
TATAATGGTTTTTTTAGTCCTTCTTTAACTTGATTTTTTCGACTTGGATAACGGTATTTTTAGCCCTATTTCCACTTGATTTTTTTGACTTTGATAACGGGTTTTTAGTTTTTCTTCCACTAGATTGAGTTGACTTTCAAAACAGTCATTTTAAGCCCTCTTAGACTAGATTTTATTTTACATATAACGGTCTTTTTATTATTTCTTAAACTAGATTTTAATGACTTTCTTAATTGTATTTTTAGTCCTTCTTCCACTAGATATTGTTGTCATTAATAAAGGAATATTTAGTCGTTGCTCTGCAAGATTTTATTAACTTTATTGACGGTCCTTTTAGTCCTTCTTCCACTATATTTTGTCGACTGTTATATTCGTCTTTTAGTCCTCCTTCCAATAGATTTTGTTGACCTTGATAAGTGTCAGTTCGTCCGTTTTCCATCAGATTTTGTTGACTTTGAAAACGGGTTTTTAGTTTTTCTTCTGCTAGATTTTGTCGACGTTCATAACTGTCTTTTTAGGCCTTCATAGACTAGATTTTTTTGACTTTGATAACGGTCTTTTAAGTCTTTTTTACACTATATTTTAATAACTTTTATAATGGTCTTTTTAGTCCTTCTTAAACTTGATTTTTTCGACTTGGATAACGGTATTTTTAGCTCTTTTTCCACTTGATTTTCTTGACTTTGATAACGGGTTTTTAGTTTCTCTTCCACTAGATTGAGTCGAC
>NW_013775841.1:0-727 GCF_000517525.1 Limulus polyphemus
ACGTGCATTGTCGTGGAGAAGAAGAACACATTTCCCATTAACGAGTGAAGAGCGTTTCTGATGAAGGGCTTGATTAAAACGTTCCAGTTGCTGACTATAGATCTCTCCATTGACAGTTCGTTGTGGATTGAGGAGTTCGAAATGAATTACTCCTCTGGTGTCCCACCAAATGTAAAGCATCACTTTCTGTGGATAGAGTCCAGGTTTTGGGGTCAAAAGTGGTTTTTGTCTGGGACTGAGCCATTGTTTTTGGCATTTAATATTCGCGTAGAGAATCCATTTTTCATTACCGGTGACAATTCTGTCCAAAAATGGTTCACGAGCATTACGAGCCAGAAGAGACAAAGCAACGTTCACACGTTGGAAACGATGATCATCGGAGAGTTCGTGAGGCACCCAGACACTACATTATGGAGTTTTTTCATATTCCTTAGATATTTACGTATTGTTTCACGAGCGACATGCAATTTTAGGGCCATTTCACGAGTGTGTTACCTTGGGTTAAACTCAACAAGCGTCTTCAGAGCATCAATATCAATTCCAACATGTCGGCCCCTGCCATCACAGTTTTTAAGACTAAAGTCACCTGAATGAAATTTGCTGAACCATTGTTGATACTTACGAACGTTCAAAACATTTCCAGAAACTTCTTTGATATTCTTTGTGGCTACAGAGGCGTTGTTTCCTTTCTTGTATTCAAACAGCATTACATGCGGAATGTATGTCT
>NW_013775842.1:0-727 GCF_000517525.1 Limulus polyphemus
AGAAATAATTTGGCTTTGAAGCAAAAAACATGTCGATGTCCTCTTTAACACCTTCCATATTTGTATACGTTTTCCCATTAAGATGGTATTGAAGCAAACGAAAAAGATGGTAATCTGATGGTACCATATCTGATGAATATGGTGTGTGGGGGAGAACTTCCCAACCCGAATCCATAATCTTGTGTTGCATCAAACGTGCCACATGTGGACTGGTATTGTTGTGGATAAGAAGAAAACCTTTCCGATTGACGAGTGAAGGGCGTTTCTGATGAAGGGCTTGATTTAAACGTTCCAGTTGCTGACTATACATCTTTGCATTGACAGTTCACTGTGGAATGAGGAGTTCGAAATGAATTACTCCTTTGATATCCCACAAAATGCAAGGCATTTCTGTGGATGGAGTCTAGGTTTTGGGGTCAAAAGTGGTTTTTGTCTAGGACTGAGCCATTGTTTTTGGCATTTAATATTCTCATAGAGAATCTATTTTTCATCACCGGTGACAATTCTGTCCAAAAATGGTTCACGCGCATTATGTGCCAGAAGAGACAAAGCAACGATCACACATTAGAAATAATGATCATCTGAGAGTTCGTAAGGTATCCAAATACCTTCTTTATGGAGTTTTCCCATATTCCTTAGATGTTTACATACTGTATCACGAAAGACATGCAATTTCAGGGCCATTTCATGAGTGTGTTGCCTTGGGTTAGATTCAACAAGTGTCTTC
>NW_013775843.1:0-1410 GCF_000517525.1 Limulus polyphemus
ACTACTATAAAGGCTGTGCTTGGTCTAATATTTCATTGGTGGTAGTGTCCAGGATCACTGATGAGGAGTGGAATTCTCCGACACTAGTCTGGCTCACAGATAAACACACCCCAATGACAGAATAGACCATTCCAAGCTTTTACTTGTTGTTAAACAAATATATAAACAACTCTATCCAAAAAAGTCAGAATTAGTTTATGCTAACGTAATGCCTTAACTGTAATTTAATGAAGAACTTGGTCTCTTGGGGGCATTAAAGAGCGAATACACTTGAATCTTGTGAGTGAATTAAGGTAGCGTTTGTTCCTCCAGATGTGAGTGATTCTTAAGCTGCCTGCGTATGCGTCGCTATGTTCCAAACAATAGATCAAGTCTACGCAGTGTGCGTCGCTATGTTCCAAACAATAGATCAAGTCTACGCAGTGTGCGTCGCTGTTCCAAACAATTGATCGAGTCTACGCAGTGTGCGTCGCTATGTTCCAAACAATTGATCAAGTCTACGCAGTGTGCGTCGCTATGTTCCAAACAATTGATCGATTCTACGCAGTGTGCGTTGCTATGTTCCAAACAACTGATCGAGTCTACGCAGTGTGCGTCGCTATGTTCCAAACAGTTGATCAAGTCTACGCAGTGTGCGTCGCTATGTTCCAAACAATTGATCAAGTCTACGCAGTGTGCGTCGCCATGTTTAAAAAAAGTCAACAACGGTGTACGCAGTGTGCGTCTTATATGTTTCAAAAATTCAACAACGGTCCACCCAGTGTGCGTCGCATATATTTCACAAATTCAATAACGGTGTACGCAGTGTGCGTCGCTATGTTCCAAAAACTCAACAACGGTGTACGCAGTGTGCATCTTATATGTTTCAAAAATTTATCAAGTCCACATAATGTGCGTCGAATATGTTCCAAAAATTCATTATCGGTTTACTCGTATCTTAATTACGGTAATGGATGTTTCCACGTGACGTATGTAACGTATGCATGACGTAAGTAACCACCTGTTCGCACCTTTACTCGCCTGTTAGATGTAGGGAGGGACCATTGGTCAAATTCAAAAGAAATAAATAATGTGTTTGTTCTACATAGAAAATCAGAGCGTGTTCCATTACGATGAACTCTATACAGAGTTGCCCCCTACGTCCCCCAGTAAATGCTGTAATTTTAACATGGTTGATATTGGTACTGATAGTGTATTTCAGGTACTATCTCATGTCAGTATACAGGGAAATGCTGGGTTGGAAATGAGTCGAGTTTCTCAGAAGTGTTCTTACCTTCGGGGACACGCTCCCTCAGAGCTACACAATGGGATGTCTGTGCTCTACCCACCGCGGGTATTGAAGTATGAAGTATTGAAACCCGGTTTCTAGCGTTGTAAGTCCACAGACATACCACTGAACTCTATACAGAG
>NW_013775844.1:0-726 GCF_000517525.1 Limulus polyphemus
GGCTTTGAAGCAAAATACATGTCGATGTCCTCTTACACACCTTCCACATCTGCATACGTTTTCCCATTAAGATGATGTTGCAGCAACGAAAAAGATAGTAATCTAATGGTGCCATTTCTGGAGAACTTCCCAACCCAACTCCATAATCTTATGTTGCGTCAAACGTGCCACATATAGATGTGCATTGTCGTGGAGAACACCTTTCCAATTGACTAGTGAAGGGCGTTTGTGATGAAGGGCTTGATTTAAACGTTCCAGTTGCTGACTATAGATCTCTGCATTGATAGTTCGTTGTGGATTGAGGAGTTCGAAATGAATTACTCCAGGTTTTGGGATCGGAAGTGGTTTTTGTCTAGGACTGAGCCATTGTTTTTGGAGTCTAATATTCGCATAGAGAATCCATTTTCCGTCACCAGTGACAATTCTGTCCAAAAATGGTTCACGCGCATTACGCGCCAGGAGAGAGGAAGCAACGTTCACACGTCGGAAATGATGATAATCGGAGAGTTCGTGAAGCACCCAAACACCTTCTTTATGGAGTTTTCCAATATTCCTTATATGTTTACATATTGTTTCATGAGAGACATGCAATTTCAGGGCCATTTCCCGAGTGTGTTGTCTTGGCTTTGACTCAACAAGCATCTTCAGAGCATCAATTTCAACATGTTGGCTTCTGCCATCACAGTTTTTAAGGCTAAAGTCACCTGAACGAAATTGTTGACACTC
>NW_013775845.1:0-726 GCF_000517525.1 Limulus polyphemus
TTAGTAGTAATTAACTTTGGTTTGGGTAAGTTCACTACATATTATAATTCCAAATTTATTTAGTAATTTAATTATTATATATGTATATATATATATACGCTACATGCATGGATAAATATAGCAAAGGTTTAGTAATATATATATATATATATTTATATCCATATTTAATTCCAAAAACATATTGCCAATTTATGGCGTATAATCCGTATATATAACACATTGGATGATTTGTTTGTTTTTCAATTTTGTGCAAAGCTACACGAGGGCTATCTGAGCTAGCCGTCCCTAATTTAGAAGTGAAAGACTAGAGGGAAGGCAGTTAATCATCACAACCCACCGCCAACTCTTGGGCTACTCTTTTACCAACGAATAGTGGGATTGACCGTCACTTATATCGCCCTCACTACTGAAAGGGCAAGCATGTTTGGTAGGACGAGGACTCGAAACCGCTTCCCTGAGATTCCGAGTCAAGCGCCTTAACCACCTGGCCATGCCGGGCTATACAGGATGATAAACTGAATGTGAATAATAGAATGTTCATACTTCATGTGATTCCCTAGGAAATTTTCAAGTAACATGTAATATTTATGTTCTGACTTTATAAGATAAACTTATTAACACAGTTTAGTGAAGCCCTATTTTATATAAATATGGTAATTATGAAATGCATACCACAATTATATTATTAGTAACAAATTTTCATGTGATTGAAACGATTGCAAACCT
>NW_013775846.1:0-727 GCF_000517525.1 Limulus polyphemus
TGTTTGATGTCGTATGATAGTGGACAGAGCGCAGATAGCCTATAGTGAAGCTTTGGGCTAAAGCAAACAAACTCTGTCCCTCACTGGAGGGACGGTATAAAAATAATCTCACCGGTTTGTTTTTAAGTCCACATGAATAGATACTCTGATCATTATTTGGTTAAATACCATACGTCTTTGAATTTATAAGCGTATATTAAGTATTATTTTTTTCAAATATCAATGAATATCGTAAGTTGCAAATTGGAATTGGAATTTTAAAGCCTAAACGACATATAGGGTAAATTACTTCGTCATTAACATCTACAGTTTAGTCATAACCGTCTTTAACTTTGAGCTACTGACCAGAGGAAAAGCAGCAAGCCACTTACAAGGCCTTAATCCAACGCTTTGAACCGAATGACAGGATTAACTTTTATGTAGCACCCATGGCTTGAAAGTGTGAAGCGTGTTCATTGGCATCACGTTTCGACCTCTGGACCTTTCGATATGCAGCCCGAAACGCTAACCACTAGTCCACGTGTATCCGATGTCGTCTCGACCTCTGGACTTTTCGATATGTATCCCGACTTGCTAACCACTAGGCCACGTGTAACCGATGTCGTCTCGACTTCTAGACCTTCCGAAATGTAGCCCGACACGTTAACCACAAAGAAGTGTGAATTGTTTAGACTATGATCGTATCGTAAAAGTGTGGTAAAGATAGACAAGTATACTATGTGACAAT
>NW_013775847.1:0-727 GCF_000517525.1 Limulus polyphemus
CTGAAAGTCCACGGTAACATGTGTGTACAGGATATTACCACTGACAAACACATACTGTTCTAAAGGTCCCCGGTAACATGTGTGTACAGGATATTACCACTGATAAACACATACTGTTCTGAAAGTCCACGGTAACACGTGTACAGGATATTACCACTGACAAACACATACTGTTCTAAAGGTCCCCGGTAACACGTGTACAGGATATTACCACTGACAAACACATACTGTTCTGAAAGCCCACGGTAACACGTGTAAAGGATATTATCACTGACAAACACATACTGTTCTCTTAACGTTATATTGAAATTTGTGGCCTAATTATTTAAGAAATCGTTTGAATATGATTGGTGTGAGAAGTTTAAAACAAACTCTTTCAACAACGATATCCTTGAAACTTATTGAAATTAGAGGAAACATCCGATTAAAAATGGAAATAATAAGTTTGTTAAAAATATATATATAAGTAATATTTTACAAAGTTTTACAAAATATCTAGCTTAAAAAACAACTTTTAACATATTTTAATTTCTAGCTGTTCAACGCACGGGGAAGATATGGAGGGACGTTTGTTTGTTTTTGAATTTCGCGCAAAGCTACATGAGAGCTATCTGCGCTAGCCGTCCCTAATTTAGCAGTGTAAGACTAGACGGAAGGCAGCTAGTCATCACCACTCACCGCCAACTCTTGGGCTATTTTACCAACGAATAGTGGGATTGAGCGTCAC
>NW_013775848.1:0-1639 GCF_000517525.1 Limulus polyphemus
TTATCAAAAATAACACTAGTATTTTATGTTGGTATTTATTAAAAAGAACACTAGTATTTTATGTTAGTATTTATCAAAAGAACACTAGTGTTTTATGTTGGTGTTTATCAAAAAGAACACTAGTATTTTATGTTGGTATTTATTAAAAAGAACACTAGTATTTTATGTTGGTATTTATCAAAAAGAACACTAGTATTTTATGTTAGTGTTTATCAAAAAGAACACTAGTATTTTATGTTAGTGTTTATCACATTATATTCCTGAAAAGTATTAAATTTACCCAGTGAAGTATTTCAGATGAATAATGCAAATTTTATGTTATTTATTCCGTCCACAGTACGTTTCATTTCAGTTCATGTTTGATTTGAATCTCTGCCAAAATAGAGGAATGGCGGGTATTTAGTAGCGAAGAAAAGCGACGTTTTATGAGGAAGTAACTTTTAATAACGGATGAAATTTATATGTAACAAAACAAATATCCTTGAGTCGAGAGAAACCTGTTTTTTTTTTTCATTCTGTTACGAAATGTGTAGTACAAAGTAGTTCAGTGTAATGTTGCGCATTTCCCATTCGCTTCAAAATATTTACATTACTGAAACCAGAAAAGATCTTATAGATTTACTATATGCATAGAAATGTCGGTACTTCCGCAAGTCTATAGCAATATATGTCGATACTTCCGCAAGTCTATAGCAATATATGTCGGTACTTCCGCAAGTCTATAGCAAAGCAGTACGTGTCAGTACTTCCTCAAGTCCATAGTAGTACGTATCAGTACTTCCTCAAGTCTATAGCAGTACGTGTCATGGGTGATGATGACTAGTTGCCCTTCCCTCTAGTCTTACACTGCTAAATTAGGGACGGGTAGCGCAGATAGCCCTCGTGTAGCTTTGCGCGAAATTCATAACAGACAAACAAACAAAACAAACCGTGCCTCTGTGAATGCGAACAAATGTTTCGTTCACGTTATGCTAAACCAAATGTACAAAACATTAACCCTGGTGGTGATACAATCACTGAGATTTAATAAAAGTGTAGACAGGCATGGCATACATCTATGTTAGTAGTCGACTAGGCTACAACAAGCTTGGACGGATAATTAATTACTAATAATATGTAAAACAAAGACGGCCTGTGACGTACTGACACGTGTTTCTACAGGCTTGTGACGTAGTGAAATGTGTTATTTCACACTTGAGGAAGTACTGACACGTACTGCTATGGACCTGAGAAAATACCCTGCCAACTCTTGGGTTACTCTTTTACCAACGTATTGTGGGATTGATTATGACATTATAACGCTCCCATGGCTGAAAGGGCGAGCATGTTTGGTGGGACGGGGATTCGAACCCGCAGATTGCAAGTCGAGTTTCCTAACCACCTGGCCATGCCGGGTCACGTGGTACAGATAAAGTGACAAGGGAAGGGATTGCCAGCACCAAACGCTGCAAACAATCGTACTGTAGGTGTTTTATATTTATTAATAATTGTCATGTTTCACCCTGGTACTGCAGGTGTTTTATATTTATTAACAATTATCATGTTTCACCCTGGTACTGGAGGTGTTTTATATTTATTAAGAATTGTCATGTTTCACCCTGGTACTGGAGGTGTTTTATATTTATTAAGAATTGTCATG
>NW_013775849.1:0-1556 GCF_000517525.1 Limulus polyphemus
CGCGACCCTCAGATTGCGAGTCGAGCGTCTTATCCACCTGGCCATGCCGGGGCCCTGCTGCAATTTCAATGACACACATGCAGCCAAATACAAACAGATAAAACAGTGTTTTCCAAAGTGGGAGTCGCGGCCCCCCATGGGGGTGTTAAGTTATTTGGGGGCCGCCAAATATGGGCCAATAAAAAAAAGATGTTGAATTAATTTTAATTCTATATAAACAATAAGTCGATAAAAAATTATAAAGTTTTAGATTGGGGGGGGGGGGGCTCAAACTTTTCTTTCACATCAAGGAAGCTTCAGACTAAAAGAGTTTGGGAACCCTTGGATTACGACACACATTTATAATATTAAAAACAACGCACAAAAAAACAAACAACTTCAGCCCCACAAACACAAACAAGCAAACGACCACCCTTACCAACTACACCAAACGTACAACCAGAAACCACAAAAAACGTACTAAAGCGCTTACTAAGCAACCAGTGAAAAGAACCAGCAACTAACAATGCAGACAAAACACAACACACTACAATCACAAACAAAGTCGGAAGTCAGCCCACTGAAAATATGACAACTAGCTCAAACTCCAGCCCTATTATCACAACCATCACTTACATGATCTTCGACTTCATAGTTCAGAACCACAGACAACCATAATCGACATAGCTAGCTATAAAACACCTGGCACCAAATTATACAAACTGTGATTGGTTACATCCGAAGTCCTACAGAATCTTTATGTTTACTGTTGAGATCACCTACATGTTTCTTGTTATGGTTGACAATGTTTTGTAGTAGGTTAGTATACAAAGTCCTCGACAGAGAGCAGTAGATATCAGCATCGGTTAAAACTGTAATATTAATAGCTATGCACTCACCACAACAATGGTGGCAAAAGTTACCTGAGCGATAGCTAATGTTGTTTATACTTTAGAGCTATGTCTCGATTTGGGTCCCTATTATTTATGAGATCTGATTGGTGAATACCCAGGAAATTAAAATAATGAGTATGCAGTGATAAGGGCCTCGGTAATACAAACAATATCATCATCTTTCTGTTTAACTAAGTCTTCGATCTTGTGTCTCTTGGAACCAAATCCACCTTGAATATTACGTGGATGTGATACTACTACGAGAAATGGTGTTTTAGTGTTAAACTTCCTTAATAATAAAGACTCAATATTGTTAAATGATGATATGCCAACATATCTTTGACAACAACCAATACATGCAATATACTGGATCTATGCTGTACTTCAAAAGAAGTGCTCAGACTTTAACTACGGGTATAGGGGTGAGAGGGCGTGTAGACTTCCATTCAAACATTACTTAATTTCTTAATTTAAAAGTTAATATTAAAAAAATAGTTAAATATTGAATTTTGTGTGTCACGTGGCGAGTCATCTTCATTCAGATTATATTCTATGACGCCCACAATATAACGTCTATAGTTTCTTACGAATTAAATAATTCAAATTACCAATATTGACAAGCTAGAACAAAAAATAAGAACCTCCTACATTTTCTATTTGCTGAGTGATATATTATTGTTGCGT
>NW_013775850.1:0-1422 GCF_000517525.1 Limulus polyphemus
GTTTTCACTTCTATCTACCTGTTAACTATAATAGGAGATTACTGAATGTAAAAAAATAGTTCAATAATAAATGTAAAACAATGCTACTAATTTCTTGTCTTTTGTTTTTACAGAAACTGGGTACTTCTCCAGCTTTATGCAATGTAACAGTCCTTACCATTCCTACTCTTCGCTATCTGATAGTGATACAACAGCATCCCAAACATATTCACCATTACCAAATCTATTATGTTCCATACAGTCAGGATCTCTTTCAAAACTTTCTGAACCTCAGTATCAACTACCTCATCCTTATCCCATTTCAAGTGATGGTGTTCAGAAATTCGAAAGACAAGAATCATCAGATTCTTTGTTACATGGTGAAAGAAAGTAATAATATTTCGCATTATATATATATATATTTATGTCTTAAAAATATTTTTTATCATAAAAAATGACATAGTTATTTTTATATGCTACAGGTTTTTGTCAATGAACAGAAGTTTACTGATATTATCATAGCCAGACCTAGATTTCTGTCCAGGTTATTAGGCATCTCTAATGAAATCTTTGTGTGAATATTTTCAAAAAACAGCATTAAATTTTTTCAAACTAGTTCTCTTCTTCTGTAGCAAAGTATTATAATGTGTTTATTATAAGATTAATTAGTACATAGTAAATTAATACTGTTACATCTCCGTTCGTTAGTTAATTTTCCGTAAATTCTTACCGAAGAACTTTACCGATACAAGTCCTTTCTTAAATAAAACTGGTTTATTCTTTCTGAATATAACCTTGTGATACACTTAATTTCGACAGTCGCGCTATAACAAACGCTATAATTCTCAACGAATGTCTCACGTGCTCGACTCAACAATACTCGGTTCAATTACACATTGTGACCGTCTTATATATACAAGACTAACACATATCTAGTAAACGCTAGAGCATTCATGAAGGAACAGGATATTTCTAGAAGTCAATGACGTATTACTAGCGTCATGTGACCCCAATGTCGTAACAATATATTGGTGAACCCCAAGTAATTAATATAAAAACGTATTGTTACGACATTGGGGTCATGTGACTCTAGTAACACATCAGCTAAACCCTAATGCAGACATATTCAGTCCCATTAGAAGTCACATCCCAGATATGAATGTCAGTAATAGGAGTGATCCAGTACAAAGGGAGCCACAGGAATACGATGGAAAGGCACCGTGGGAAGCATATAGAGCACAATTTGAGCTACTGGTAGAAATGAATGGATGGACAGAGGAGCAGAAAGCAGTATATGTGGACAGTTGTCAGCAGATGACAGGCACAACTATAGAGCACTGGTAGTGGCTCTAGAACTCAGGTATGGAACCCAAAATCAGTCAGAAGTCTACAGGGCTAGGTTCAGGACGAGAGTCCGTGCTAAAGGGGAGAGCCTGCAAGAGC
>NW_013775851.1:0-727 GCF_000517525.1 Limulus polyphemus
GTCGAAACGTTGTACATTTGCTGTCATGTTAAACTTATATTAAAGTTTTTCTTCATTACCCTTTTAAGCCGTCTCCAGCCATTATAACACATATCCTGGTTTTATTATACACGTTGTCTGCTGATTGAAGAACTCAAATCATTGTTTCTAGACACGTGATTCTTCACTAAATCATTGTTTCTAGACACGTGATCCTCCACTAACTCATTGTTTCTAGACACGTGATTCTCCACTAACTCATTGTTTCTAAACACGTGATCCTCCACTAAATCATTGTTTCTAGACACGTGATCCTCCACTAAATCATTGTTTCTAAACACGTGATCCTCCACTAAATCATTGTTTCTAAACACGTGATCCTCCACTAAATCATTGTTTCTAGACATGTGATCCTCCACTAACTCATTGTTTCTAGACACGTGATCCTCCACTAACTCATTGTTTCTAGACACGTGATTCTTCACTAACTCATTGTTTCTAAACACGTGATCCTCCACTAAATCATTGTTTCTAGACACGTGATCCTCCACTAAATCATTGTTTTTAAACACGTGATCCTCCACTAAATCATTGTTTCTAAACACGTGATCCTCCACTAAATCATTGTTTCTAGACACGTGATCCTCCACTAAATCAGTGTTTCTAGACACGTGATCCTCCACTAAATCATTGTTTCTAGACACGTGATCCTCCACTCACTCATTGTTTATAGACACGTGGTTTTTCG
>NW_013775852.1:0-728 GCF_000517525.1 Limulus polyphemus
TAGTTACCGAATTTGTAACCACCATACTCATATTTAGCGTTATTTGGTACAACAACTTCACTAATACCTAGGTGTAACTATAGTTACCGAATTTATAACCACCATACTCATCTTTAGCGTTATTTGGTACAACAAGTCCACGAACACCTAGGTGTAACTATAGTTACCGAATTTATAACCACCATACTCATCTTTAGCGTTATTTGGTACAACAACTCCACGAACACCTAGGTGTAATTTTTTTTACCGAATTTGTAACCACCATACTCATCTTTAGCGTTATTTGTATCAACAATTCCACTAATAGCTAGATGTAACTCTAGTTACCGTATATATAACCACCATACTCATCTTTAGCCTTACTTGGTATAACTACTCTATCAACACCTAGGTGTAACTATAGCTACCGAATTTATAACCACCATACACATCTTTAGCGTTATTTGATACAACAACTCCACGAACACCTTGGTGTAACTCTAGTTAAAAAATTTATAACAACCATACTCATATTTAGCGTTATTTCGTACAACAACTCCACGAACACCTAGGTGTAACTCTAGTTACCGAAATTATAACCACCATACTCATATTTAGCCTTAATTGGTACAACTACTCTATGAACACTTAGGTGTAACTCTACTTAAAAAAATTATAACCACCATACTCATCTTTAGCGTTATTTGGTACAACAACTCCACGAACACCTAGTTGTAACTCTAGTTATC
>NW_013775853.1:0-726 GCF_000517525.1 Limulus polyphemus
GCTCAACATCATGAAAATTAAACCTTATTTTCAATAAGCAATCCTGAAAAATATTTGGGGGTGCTTAACTTTTTTCCAGGTGTATATTTTCGCGAAATACCCGAATTAAATCTACTAACCAATCATATCGTAAGCGCATTTTTCATAATTATATAACCTCCCAATGGCATAGCGATCATTGTGAAGGTTTATGACACTATAAACAAGATTTCTATGCCTGTGGTGGGCACAGCACAGCTAGTCAATTGTGTAGCTCTTCGCTTAACTACAAACAAGCCAATAATTATACCACTACCACAGCTAGCCTGTTGTGTAGCCCTGTATTTAACTACAAACAAACAAACCAATAATTGTAACACTAACACAGCTAGTCTATTGTGTAGCTCTGTGTTTAACGACAAACAAACAAACCAATAATTGTAACACTAACACAGCTAGTCTGTTGTGTAGCCCTGTGTTTAACTACAAACAAACAAACCAATAATTGTAACACTAACACAGCTAGTTAATTGTGTAGCTTTGTATTTAACGACAAACAAGCCAATAATTATAACATTAACACAGCTAGTCAATTGTGTAGCTCTTCGTTTAACTACAAACAAGCCAATAATTATACCACTAACACAGCTAGCCTGTTGTGTAGCCCTGTGTTTAACTACAAACAAACAAACCAATAATTGTAAAACTAACACAGCTAGTCAATTGTGTAGCTCTTCGCTTAACTAC
>NW_013775854.1:0-725 GCF_000517525.1 Limulus polyphemus
AAAAAAAAAAAACTAATTACACGAAAAATGGCAATCTGTGAGAGAAGACATTACATTACAAGGCCATTTACCTTCGGGAAAATACGCTCAGTGATAAAACACAGCTTCATATGATATTATTTACTAGCAGAGACCCGCAAAACATTTCTGGCCAAATCAGTATCTTTATCGTAACAGTACTTCTTTAAATATAACATTTCTAGCACAATACAAACAAATTGTAATCGTAGACAACGAAATGTGTAAATCTACTTGTATATAGGCCATACTTTATAAAACTTTAACTTATGTTAAGCCTAAGTTCTGTAAAGAGCTAAATTAACACTGTAAGCTGTGTATGTTTATTTTTACTTTAGTTAGGACTAAACTTTACTGTATTTAAACCTATCGATAAATAAACTTATAATGTTATTCTACGACCTAATGTCAAACCTTTTTTAAAAACTTTGATAAGTTTTTAATATTCTGCTGTACAAAATGGTTAGTAAAATATATTTACATTCCCCTTTTGTTGTTACTTCTTGTTTCATACAGCAATTGTAGCGACTTGATCACTGAGCTTTGCATCATGTAGACGGTTTGTCGTCGAGTGAATAATGCGCATGCGTAACGCTCGTACATACAAACAAGCATA
The DNA here is from genome assembly GCF_000517525.1 of Limulus polyphemus. Lineage (NCBI taxonomy): Eukaryota > Metazoa > Arthropoda > Merostomata > Xiphosura > Limulidae > Limulus > Limulus polyphemus. The sequence continues at coordinate 635 of NW_013775854.1, forward strand.
ATAATATTATAGGAATATTTTACTATCTGGTACAAATAAATAATTCTTATTTCCTCAAAAGGGGCCCAAGGCCGCCTGTTTTAACAACTCG
>NW_013775855.1:0-725 GCF_000517525.1 Limulus polyphemus
CCCATTGACGTCAAATAATATGAAAGACATTAGTGACTGTAAAAATTAATCGTGATTAGAAAGGTATAAGCAGTTGCCTTTTACATGTATTATGTCTACAAATAAATAAAATTTTAAAGAGGCTGCGGAATAGTTATAAAATATACTCCGAATATAATTTACAAGTGATTTAAACTGATAGAGTGTAGAGTTTGTTTTCCAAAATAGTGAGGACTGAAACGGACAAAAGATGGACCCGAACTCAGGGTTGAAGACACACCTAACTATAAGCTACGTCCAACTCCTCGAGTGACGTCAGCCTTTAATTTTATTCGAAACGCTGTAGATAAGTTGAATAAATTATGTATACTGTAAACAAATCATCTGTTGAATAAAATCTCATTGTCAAATAAAGAAAGTTTGATTATGCAAGTAGGGATTAAACATAGAATGATAAAATAGTTAATCATCACCTGTAAATCCGCTTTTCTTTCTTTACTACACATTTCATTCAAGAACTCGCCGAATGTGTCAGCAGGAAATTTTGCGTTTTCACACTCTCGAACTGCACTTGGAAGCTGGAGATAAAAAATACTTTGTTATATCAACTTTATATTACATTCTAAAGCTTTTTGCTTTCATATAATTTAATTGTAAATTTAAATTTTAACCTTTTAATATTATATTCATGTATGAGGAACGATATACTTGTCCTAAATTGTGTTATAAATAGTCTTAAATATGTT
>NW_013775856.1:0-1607 GCF_000517525.1 Limulus polyphemus
ACCCGTGTTTACTTCACAAACGACAGTGTAACCCCGTGTTTACTTCACAAACGACAGTGTAACCCCGTGTTTACTTCACAAACGACAGTGTAACCCGTGTTTACTTCACAAACGACAGTGTAACCCTGTGTTTACTTCACAAGCGACAGTGTAACCCTGTGTTTACCTCACAAATGGCAGTATAACCCAGTGTTTACTTCACAAGCGACAGTGTAACCCTGTGTTTACCTCACAAATGGCAGTATAACCCAGTGTTTACTTCACAAGCGACAGTGTAACCTGTGTTTACCTCACAAGCGACAGTGTAACCCCGTGTTTACTTCACAAAGACAGTGTAACCCGTGTTTACTTCACAAGCGACAGTGTAACCCGTGTTTACTTCACAAGCGACAGTGTAACCCGTGTTTACTTCACAAGCGACAGTGTAACCCTATGGGCTTACACTCCATAGTCATCATAAAAAATCTTACATTCCATAGCGCTATTAAATACCACCATAATTCACGTGTTCTGTAATTATATAATTTGTATCGACCTACCGCCACTATTTAAAATATTCTAAAATTACTCAGCCAATTACACCAATCTGTAAATGTTCTGTCAATATTAATATCTTACATTCTTCCAAGTATTCTGTTGTTATTCGACTAATCTTAATCATGACTCAATCTGTAAATGTTCTGTCAATATTAATATCTTACATTCTTCCAAGTATTCTGTTGTTATTCGACTAATCTTAATCCTAATCATGACTCAATCTTTAAATATTCTGTCAATATTAGTATCTTACATTCTTCCAAGTATTCTGTTGTTATTCGACTAACTAATCCTAATCATGACTCAATCTGTACTCAAATTACATTAATCATTCTTACTTTCTAGCATATTCTTTCGGATGCTATGTCTATTTTTTCTTGTGATTTCATGTTCACCTTTGACCCGTATAACCGAATGTATTTTAGTATCGTTTTAACCCTCAAATTACGGACTTGTTTTAATACCCTACCGGTGGGGCCACCTATTGGAGTTATTTTGTTGCTTTTATTACAGCACTTGGAGTATTTGTTAACTTGTTGTTAAGCGCATAGTCACATAATGGGTTATCTGTGCCGTGCCCAGTTTTTTTAGCGTATAAGCCAACAGACTTACCGCTGAGCCATTTGGGAGAGGGGGGGGGGGGCACTCGGTGTAAAGAACTGGCAAAGCAGTTGGATCAAATCAACAGTCAGCAGTAGTGGGATTAATTACAATATAGATAATATTTTGGAATATTTAAATTACATAATGAACGTTCTGGGCAACAGTCATGAAGTTACAATCAATTTGTTTAGAAAAAAAACTAGAAAAATAAATAGTTTCATTACTGGAAGTTCATCATTAGGTTACATCATTTATAAGTTTCACTACTGGAAGTACATCATTAGGTTACATCATTTATAAGTTTCACAACTAGAAGTTCATCATTAGGTTACATCATTTATAAGTTTCACTACTGGAAGTTCATCATTAGGTTACATCATTTATAAGTTTCACTACTGGAAGTTCATCATTAGGTTACATCATTTATAAGTTTCACTACTGGAAGTTCATCATTAGGTTACATCATT
>NW_013775857.1:0-875 GCF_000517525.1 Limulus polyphemus
ATAAAAACAGCAAATGAATGGAGGAGTCAGCATTAACTATAAAAACAACAATTGACTGGAGGAGTCAGCACTAACTATAAAAACAACAAATGACTGGAGGAGTCAACACAACAAATGCACAACTTTTTAGCTACGAACTTCAGATATTTGTACACAAAATATATTTATACAAAGTTTTTTAAAAAAAAGAGTTTATAAAAGCCACGAAATGTCAAAACTATTGTTTCTAAATTAACGTACGGAGTGCGAAAAATTCACTACCCAAAATTCGAGTTAGATACTTACAATGGCAGGCAGCCCAATTTGCAGTTTTGTGTTTAAACAAACATATATGACAGACACGAAGTCTCTTTAGTAAAATGAGAAAAAATTCTGTACAATACTTCGGCTCTGTGACATCCAATATACGATAAATAAATATGTTTAATTTATTCGAAATTCATCTGTGCTCTATTTATGTTAAGTTATGCAAATTATGTATATGCTTACTGTGTCATAATATCTTTAGGAAGTAACTTTTTTGCACGCAACTCCTGGAATTGTGGACCACATATTATAGAATGTAATTTTATCAACCAAAAAAATTTTATTTTATCAATTTTATTCAATATTTCCATTTCATGTTTTAAATTATAATTTGAAACGCTTAATCTTGTTTGAGCTTTTCCTACGTTGAAAAGGCCAAGTAAATGTAGTGCAATGGTAATGCCGTATGGTAGTTTTGGTAGTTTCCTTGCTGACGTGAAACACACGCTATTACGTTGAGTATTACATGGGCCTGTGAATTTAAATTTCCTAAAAGTTGTTTTGGTTTTAATAACGGATTTTCCATAATTCAGCTACGCAGATTTCGAAAATAATATTCATTTCTTTCT
>NW_013775858.1:0-1771 GCF_000517525.1 Limulus polyphemus
GTTTCGGTACTGATTTTCTTTGCGATATTTGTCGTGATATGTTTAGATACATAACAGTGGATATCAATATCATATATCATTTAGAACGTGTGCGAACAGGCATATAAAAACAAAAAGATTTTGCAGGCTAACAATTTATTGCAACGTTGCTATATTAATTCAAAACAATGTGTTTAAATAGCATATATATATATTGGTATATGCACTTAGGTTGAAGAAGTCCATATAGAAATTAATAAAACCCTATAACCCGAGCGCTTTCGAAAGGTGGACCTTTCTTCTTCAGGAACAAACTGGAAATGGTGGTGTAATCAAAGGACTGATATATATATATATATATATATATATATAAAGGGAGTTTAGTAAGGTCATCCAGTTTTCCAGGAAATGTTCATTTCTGTATGTACTGCTGTTAGCTTCTCATTTCCGGTACAACGTAGCCTATGGCGAGAGTGTATGTGAAAAGGTGTTAGGGATATTTTACTTTAGAAATGGCTAAATATATGTATATTTAAAACTATACTTAATTGTTTAAATAAAATAAAGGTGACACCTGAAGACTGATTGAAAAAGATATGGTCTTGTTATTACCTATCAGTTTCAACTCAGAAACATTTCACGAATTCTGACAAAACATTTTCATCTCCAACAGCTCAACTGTCGTCTTAAACAGATATTTCCTGAAGTTCCCGATGTCTCCTTCCGAAAAAAACAGAACTCTTAAAGATATCCTTGTTCACACAAAAGTGAATTACATCCCACCCAAAAATGGTTGTCATCCATGCAAAGCCCGTTGTAAAACCCGCAAGTTCATAAAAACTACCAACTTATTTTCTTACAACCACAATCAACAAATCTTTAAAATATCCAAAGAAATCACTTGTTAAAAAAACAACACCATTTACCTCAAACAGGACATACACAAACAACTCTTAGAGAACGTTTCAACAATCATAAATCTTCTATTAACACCGAAAAAGATCTCCCTGTTGCTCAACACTTTAACCAACCCGGTCATTCCATTAACGATGTTACTCTCATCGGCATTGAAACAGGATTCAAAACTAAAGCGGATAGAGAAATAAAATAAACATATTGGATTGCTAATCTGAACACTGTTCAACTTTTCGGAATTAATCTAGATCCTAGAATCAGTGATTTCCGTTCATTGGATTCATCTCTGTCAGAAAAATAATTTCTATTCTTTGCATATATTTTTCATGTAATGTGAATGCTGAATTCCCTAAAACTTACTATTTATTTAAGATAATTTTTCATATTTGTTTTTATATATTGATTAGCATAAGGGAATTCTATTTGAAAGTTTAGTATTGCTCTGATTTAGGATGTTTATCCGCTGAGTGTTGTTAATTTTTTCAATTTGTCTGTCGATTTCAGTATCTTTATATCCTCTTTGTAACATGGTTTGTTTTAGATCCTTGGTGTGTTTTCTGTAGTCTGTTTCATCTGAGGATATTTTCTTTATTCTAAGAGCTTGACTGTAGGTTTAGTGTGAGGGGTGACAGCTTTTATTGTGAAGGTATTGTGGTCTGTCTGTAGGGTTCCTGTACAAGTCAGTATGTAAAATTCCGTCTTCTGGAAAAAGTGACGTTAAGAAAGTTAATCTGGGTAGATGAGTAATCATAGGTAAACTTGAATGTTTTGTGTAAGGAGTTTGCATGTGAAATAAATTCTTTAAGTGATTTAAGACCGGCTGTCCAAATGAAAAATATGTCGTCTATGTAACGTTTCCAGGTATGAGGTTTTATGG
>NW_013775859.1:0-1712 GCF_000517525.1 Limulus polyphemus
GGTTCCTGAATTGATTGTTCTTAACCAAATTTGGTACGTAGGTACATTTTATCGTTGCGCAGTTACATGAAGAGTTTCACCTTTCTACTATTCGTTTTAAGGAAGTTATGGAAGGTTTTGCATTTTGTACCAGTACTTCGTTCCATTTGGACTAATCTTCTCGAATTTTTTTATGAACGTTCGTTGCATACTCACGTAATTACATGCAAAACTCTAGCTTCATATTATCATTTTTGAGACTTTTGTGGTCCATTTTGTTACTACTTTATTGGCTTTCTGAAAGAGAATGTGTACTGCAGTGAAGCTTTGTGATATTGCTCTGTTATAGCTTTCTTGCTATCAGAGGGTTCTAAATTGATGGATCTTAACCTTTTTTGTTATTTACATTCACTAGTTCGTTCCACAGTATCATGCGAAGTTTCACCTTCCTACGATACGTTTTAAGGGAGTTATTGAAGGTTTTCCTTTTTGTACCAGTATTTAGTCCCATTTAGATGAATCTTTTTGAATTTTTTTATTAAGGTTCGCTGCAATTTTGCGCGTTTACTTACAAAATTCTAGATTATTAGTTTTAGTTTTACGATTTTTGTGGTCGTTTTATGTTACTCTTTTTATGGCTTCTTGAAATCGTATGGGTACTCGGTAACAAAAAGCTTCAGTGCAATGTTTCTCGATTTCTTGTTACCAGAGGGTTCTGAATTGATTATTATTCAACAAATTTGTTATGTAGGTACACTCTATCGTTGCGCAGTTATATGCAGAGTTTCACCTTTCTTCTATTCGTTTTAAGGAAGTTATGGAAGGTTTAGCGTTTTGTACCAGTACTTCGTTCCATTTGGACTAATCTTCTCGAATTTTTTTATGAACGTTCGTTGCGCACTTGCGTATTTACATGCAAAGTTCTAGCTTTATATTATCATTTTTGCGACTTTTCTAGTCCTTTTTGTTACTAATTTATTGGCTTTCTGAAACAGTATGCGTTTTGCATTTTGTACCAGTACTTCGCTCCATTTGGACTAATCTTCTCGAATTTTTTTTGAACGTTCGTTGCGTACTTGCGTATTCACATGCAAAACTCTAGGTTCATGTTCTCATTCTTGCGACTTTTGTGGTCCATTTTGTTACTACTTTATTGGCTTTCTGAAAGAGAATGTGTACTGCATTGAAGCTTTTTGATATTGCTCTGTTATATCTTTCTTGCTATCAGAGGGTTCTAAATTGTTGGATCTTAACCTTTTTTGCTATTTACATTCTCTAGTTCGTTCCACAGTATCATGCGAAGTTTCACCTTCCTACGATGCGTTTTGAGGGAGTTATTGAAGGTTTTGCTTTCTGTACCAGTACTTAGTCCCATTTAGATGAATCTTTTTCAATTTTTTTATTAAGGTTCGCTGCAATTTTGCGCGTTTACTTACAAAATTCTAGATTATTAGTTTTAGTTTTACAATTTTCTGGTCGTTTTATGTTACTCTTTTTATGGCTTCTTGAAATCGTATGTGTACTGCACTGAAGCTTTTTGTTACCGATTGTTTCTCGATTTCTTGTTACCAGAGGGTTTTGAATTGATTATTATTCACCAAATTTGTTACGTAGGTACTCTCTATCGTTGCGCAGTTATATGCAGAGTTTAACCTTTCTACTATTCGTTTTAAGGGAGTTATGGAAGGTTTTACGTTTTGTACCAGTACTTCGTTCCATTTGGACGAATCTTC
>NW_013775860.1:0-727 GCF_000517525.1 Limulus polyphemus
TTTTCTGTGATCTGAAAGTCCAAATTAACTCCACGAATGAACACGAGAAGTTGTGACGTACTCCAGAGATCAGTAGACTTATCCAGCACCAGAAAATACCACAAGAAGTTCCTAGCTTTCTCGCGTATCTGTAATACCATGTTCTCTCCAAGTTCTTCTGTTCTCCGCACAACTGAACTTGCTGAAAGGCTGATACTTCTGAACAAATCGGCTTTCTCAGGACACAAGTCTTTTGCTGCTTCCATCATACACTCTTTGATGAAGTTGCCGTCAGTAAACGGTTTTCCTCGCTCTGTCATCTTATGCACTATTTTGTAACTTGTGCGAGTGACAGATTCATTTTCAGCAAACATTCTCGTGAAGAGATTCCTTTGAGATTCCAAAGTACGTTTCATGAACTCAAATTTCTCAGAACGCAACTTTCCAGAAAACTTCGAATATGTCGACAGATGTTTTGTTTCATAGTGATGCCGAAGATTGTACTCTTTCAAAACGGCAACACTTTCGTTGCATATCATGCAACTAGCTTTCTGGTGGCTTGTTTCCACAAAGAAGTACTTTTCTCCCCATTCTTCATTGAAAAGGTGACACCCAGCATCTTCTTAGTAGCCATAACGATGGGTGACGAAAACAGGATCTGAAAATGAAAAACAATTGTTTATTTACACATTGAATAGTCTACCAAAAAAGTTTTAGAAAAATAATAATTTAAAAATTTTTTTGACGT
>NW_013775861.1:0-1351 GCF_000517525.1 Limulus polyphemus
ACTGTGAGCTAAAACGGTTGCTGCTGTGATTTTTGCTTGTTTATGAATTCGTTGAGAGAGAAAGGGATCCCGGCGAGAATGTTTCAATGGGGTTCCGTTCTGGCTTTCGATGCTCCTCGTCAAAAATGACTGGGCACGTACTACTACCCCCGCCCTATTGTATACCCTAACCCCACATTTCATAGCTAAGTGAAATAAATAAATCTGCGAAATCAAACTTGACGAACAAAGAGGCAGAAAAGTGCAGTCGAAAGTCGATAAATTTCTTTGTGAGCCAATCAAAATTAAGATCATTCATGAAATGAATTCGTGACGTATTCATAGCACAATTATTGGTAAAAAATAAAAACAGTTAAATTAACAGCTTGTTATATATAGAAAAGCCAGTGCGTGTCGGTGACTCGATGTTTCAACAATGGCTTTTATGTCTTGTTGCTTAGCAACAAAAGTATAACCTAATATTGTTGTTAGTCTAAGTACTGAAAGTATAAAATGAAATGTATAAAGAACAAAACTGGGAAAAATATTTGCTCATTTCTTAATTTAGAATTTCAGCTGATTAAAGAGGTTTGTTTTTAAGAAAAAACGTTGGTGATATAAAAGAGAATAGCTTAATTCAGAAACTGACTATACTTATAATATTTCATGGCAACCTCCCTCTCTCACGCCCTTCTTGCACCCCCGCCACTAAACGCGTAATGGGCAGGCAGTAATCGAACTATTCTATCTTCAAAATCCATTTAACCCTTTTATGACTCCTCCTATTTAGAGAAATCTAACGTGGAACGTGACGTGACACACAATGAATTTTGTGTAGGTTAGATTCAATAGGTGTTCTATATGTATTTTTCTAGATTGGTAAATAAAATCTTCTTAAAATAATAATTTGTTGGAAAGTTACTCCACAACTGTTAGCTGAAAGTGTAAAATCAGGTTTCTAAATGTATTTTAGTTTATCTTTGTTGATGACAGTAGAAAAACCAGGACTATTTAGTTATAAAACTTTAATGTCCGAAGCGACAAAATATTTTCAATTTAGGTTTCCCTATACATTTATTATGTATCATCTTACAGGCTTTCATTTAGGCATAAACGTAAAGGCTCGTTAGTGTTTATGTAAAATGTGTGTAAAATATATACGGATTTTACAGATCCCTATAACCACGCATTGATAGAATAAAAACTATGAAACATTGTAGCATATAACGTCGAAAACAAAATCTTAATTCTCTCATTATTATAAGTCTTCGTGAAAGTTTTTGAAGTGAGTGATAGTCTAATTGTGTTTTGTTCTTTTTTGGTTTACTTCCTTTTTCACTTTTTTATTATTCAGTTTTATATATTTAGTTCC
>NW_013775862.1:0-728 GCF_000517525.1 Limulus polyphemus
GGTACAACTAGCCCGTCAACACCTAGGTGTAACTCTAGTTTCCGAATTTTTAACCACCAAACTCATCTATAGCCTTACTTGGTACAACTACTCCATGAACACTTAGGTTTAACTCTAGTTACCGAATTTGTAACCCCCATACTCATCTTTAGCGTTTTTTGGTAGAACAACTCCACGAACACCTAGTTGTAACTCTAGTTACCGAACTTGTAACAACCATACTCATCTGTAGCGTAATTTGGTACAACAACTCCACGAATACGTAGGTGTAACTATAGTTACCGAATTTATAACCACCATACTCATCTCTAGCCTTACTTGGTACAACTACTCCATGAACACCTAGGTGTAACTCTAGTTTCCGAATTTCTACACCATAATCATCCTTAGCCTTACTTGGTACAACTACTCCATGAACACCTAGGTGTAACTATAGTTACCGAATTTATAACCACCATATTCATCTTTAACGTTATTTGGTACAAAAACTCCACGAACACCTGAGTGTAACTCTAGTTACCGAATTTGTAACCACCATACTCATCTTTAGCCTTACTTGGTACAACTAGCCCATCAACACCTAGGTGTAACTCTAGTTTCCGAATTTATAACCACAATAATCATCTTTAGCCTTACTTGGACAACTACTCCATGAACACATAGGTGTAACTCTAGTTACTGAATGTGTAACCCCATACTCATCTTTAGCCTTACTTGGTACAACTACA
>NW_013775863.1:0-727 GCF_000517525.1 Limulus polyphemus
GGCTAAAGATGAGTATGTTGGATATAAATTCGGTAACTATAGTTACACATAGGTGTTCATGGATTAGTTGTAACAAGTAAAACTAAAAATGAGCATGGTGGTTATAAATTCGGAAACTAGAGTTACACCTAGGTGTTTCTGGAGTAGTTGTACCAAGTAAGGCTAAAGATGAGTATGATGGATATAAATTCGGTAACTAGAGTTACACCTAGGTGTTCGTGGAGTTGTTGTACCAAATAACGCTAAAGATGAGTATGGTGGTTATAAATTCGGTAACTATAGTTATACCTAGGTGTTCGTGGAGTTGTTGTACCAAATAACGCTAAAGATGAGTATGATGGATATAAATTCGGTAACTAGAGTTACATCTAGGTGTTCGTGGAGTAGTTGTACCAAGTAAGGCTAAAGATGAGTATGGTGGCTATAAATTCTGTAACTAGAGTTACACCTAGGTATTTATAGAGTAGTTTTACCAAGTAAGGCTAAAGATGAGTATGGTGGTTATAAATTCGGTAACTATAGTTACACCTAGGTTTTCATGGAGTAGTTGCACCAATTAAGGCTAAAGATGTGTATTGTGGTTATAAATTCGGTTACTAGAGTTACACCTAGGTGTTCATGGAGTAGTTGTACCAAGTAAAGCTAAAGTTGAGTATGGTGGCTATAAATTCTGTAACTAGAGTTACACCTAAGTGTTCATGGAGTAGTTGTACCAAGTAAGGATAAA
>NW_013775864.1:0-725 GCF_000517525.1 Limulus polyphemus
TCGAGAAAGAATAAACTAGTTTTAATCAAGAAAGGACTTGTATCACTGAAGTTTCTCGGAAACGATTTCTACGGGAAATTAAGAAACAAGCAGATACGCAACAAATTGGAGTCAGAGAGTGGGACGAGAAAAAAAATGGAAACGAGAAGTGGCAAATCAAACTGTGACTTAGCAGATTTGGTGGCAGCATTACAAGAACAGCAAAAGAAACAAGAAGAACGAGAAAAGAAACAAGAATAGAGATTACAGCAGTTGTTGGAGGAAAAAGAAAAGAAACAAGAAGAGATATTACAGCAGTTGTTGGTGGAAAAAGAAAATAAACAAGAAGAACTAGTAAAGAAACAAAAAGAGAGACAACAGCAGTGGCAAGAAAACCTGCAACAGTGGCAGCTTGAACAGCAAAATATACAAGAGAGATTACAGCAGTTTTTGGAAAAAAAAGAAAGAAACAAGAAGAGAGGTTACAGCAGTTGTTGGAGGAAAAATAAAAGAAACAAGAAGAATGAGAAAATAAACAAGAAGATAGACTACAGCAGTGGTTGGAGGAGAAAGAAAATAAAGAAGAAAAACGTTTCCAACAGTTGAGAGAAAGCCAGCATACACAAATGGAAAATATTAGTACATTTCAAAGTGAATTAAATACATTAAAGGACGATTTACTGTCTTTTACACAGGGAGGATATATTAACCATGGACCTAATCAGCCACAGACAAAAGGAAGCCCC
>NW_013775865.1:0-727 GCF_000517525.1 Limulus polyphemus
AAGATACAAGTGAAGCAAGCACACCCCTCTACCATGCAGGATGCAATGGCTAGAGCTCTCGAATCCAAATCCTACGTTAAGTCCACCACAGAGGTACCAAGGTTGGTACAGTCATCTGGATTCAAGACCTGAAAAGGTCAGCTTTCAGAGAAGTTTGAGGGACTTTGCTGGCACTGTAACAAACCTGGGCACAAGAGAGCTTAATGCTGGAAACTTCAGCACAGGGGAGATGATACAGCAGGAAAGGCTGCTACCCAGAAAGGCTGTTGGAACTGTGGGGAGCAAGGACATCTGAGGAGCCAGTCTAAGAAAAATACCACCAATAAGTCAGCTTCGGGAAACCAGCAGTGGTTGGTGCTGAGGGACGCCCACCAACCTCCATCGTGAAAGTCCCAACAGCTAGGTGTAAAATGCCAAGCACACACAGTGTCTATGTGACAGGAAAGCTGGATGGCCAAAGGTGCAACTTTGTCATAGATTCTGCTTTTCAGCAAACCCTTGTGAGCATCAAGGTGTTAGATCACGAAGGAGTACCAGAAGCTGTACAGAAGCTCTGTGGTGTGACAGGACATTCTGCAAGGTTGTGGGGACCAGTGTGGGTAACTATCGAGCTCATGGGCATGAAGAACAGACAGAAAGTATATTTGGCTGACATTGAAAACGAATGCATATTAGGATTGGACTATCTACTACCGAGGAAGTTTGTAATTGATTTTGATAAGATGAC
>NW_013775866.1:0-727 GCF_000517525.1 Limulus polyphemus
AGTTTCTTTAAATATGCCAGGTTGTCCGTCGACTCGCTCTCCTCGTTTGCGTCGTTCAAATGATTTTCTACTCGCATTCCATGTGTAATACGTAGGCACTTCCGAATACAGCAGTGTTTTCGCAAACGCGTCATTTTGACATAACGTGAAGAAAGCAGTTAACGTTGTAGCCGGTGGATTCAGGGCTATTTGTTACACATTTGCAGCTGTGAAATAAACGCATTGTTCATTTTCTAGATGTACTGCTAAGTGAACAACAGCTGGACTTCGTTCATGTATGGGAAATGAAAGAATTCGCCATACAGCTTCATTGCTGCTTATGTATCTTCCAGCCTGATACTGTGCGATTTCATCGATATGTATGACCCATTCCTATCACTTCTTTCTGGTTGCACGCCAAAAACTGCCATGTCGCTGCTTTTATTCACGTACTTACAAATGTATTTGATCGATTTAACGGCGTTACAGTATTCCACGTTTATGTGTGCTTTGTATGTTTTTGATAGCAAAGGCGAATATGGAACAACCCACCGGTTATCTACTTCAATGTCACCGTTTCGCATTTGTATGGTTGCTAATTTATCGCCATCTTCTGCTGATCTTCTTCTGTATAAAAGATATCCATCGTATCTTGTAACTGTGCTGGATATTAATGCTCGAGGATATCGCTTAGAGCATTTTCCGTCTATCATGCATGGTGAATTTGGATTCATTGTGTACCACAAGG
>NW_013775867.1:0-728 GCF_000517525.1 Limulus polyphemus
GTTTAGAAACAGCAACACATTAGAGACTTTCAACAACTCTTGTCAGTATTAATTCATATACAACAACACATTAAAGACTTTCAACAACCCGTGCCAGTCCCAAGTTAGATATAAAACACATTAAATACTCACAATAACTCCTACCAGTACAAGGTTAGATTCGACAACACATGAAAGACTTACAAAAACCCCTGCCCGTTCAAAGCTATAAACATCAACACAATACAGACTTATAACAACTCCTGCCAGTACCACGATAGATACAACAACAAATTAAAGAATTTCAACAACCCTTGCCAGTACCAGGTTAGATACAAAAACACATTAAATACTTACAACAACTCCTGCCTGTATCAAGTCAGATACAACAACACATTCAAGACTTTCAACAACCCGAGCCAGTACCAGGTTAGATACAAAAACACATAAAATACTTACAACAACTCCTGTCAGTATCAGAATAGATACAACAACACATTAAAGACTTACAACGACCCCTGTCCGTTCAAAGCATAAAAAAAACAACACAATAACGACTTATAACAACTCCTGCCAGTACCAGGTTAGATACAACAACACATTAAAGACTTTTAAAAACCCGTGCCAGTACCAGGTTAGATACAAAAACAAATAACATACTTACAACAACTGCCAGTATCAGGTTAGATACAACAACACATTAAAGACTTTCAACAACCAATGCCAGTACCAGGTTAGATACAAAAAAA
>NW_013775868.1:0-727 GCF_000517525.1 Limulus polyphemus
CATTTTATCAAAATCAATTAACAAACTTCCTTGGTAGTAGATAGTCCAATCCTAATATGCATTGGTCTTCAATGTCAGCCAAGTATACTTTCTGTTTGTTCTTCATGCCCATGAGCTCAATAGTTATCCACACTGGTCCCCCACAACCTTGTAGAATGTGCTGTCACACCATAAAGCTTCTGTATGGCTTCTGGTACTCCTTCATGATCTAACACCTTGATACTCACAAGGGTATGCTGAGATGCAGAATCTATGACAAAGTTGCACTTTTGGCCATCCAGCTTTCTTGTCATGTAGACACTATATGTGCTTGGCATTTTACACCTAGCTGTTGGGACTTTCACAATGTGGGTTGGTGGGCATTCCTCAACACCAACCACCACTGGTTTCCCCGAGGCTGACTTATTGGTAGTATTCTTTTTACACTGGCTCCTCATATGTCCTTGCTCTCTACAGTTCCAACAACCTTTCTGGGTAGCAGCCTTTCCTGCCGTGACATCTTCACTGTGTTGAAGTTTCCAGCATTGAGCTTCCTTGTGCCCAGGTTTGTTACAGTGTCAGCAAAGTCCCTCAAACATATCTGAAAGCTGACCGTTTCTGGCCTTGAATCCTGATGACTGTTCCAGCCTTGGTACCTCTGTGCTGGACTTAACATAAGATTCGAATTCAAGAGCTGTGGTCATTGCATCCTGCATAGTAGGACTGACCAAGGCATCTACAAACTGAT
>NW_013775869.1:0-724 GCF_000517525.1 Limulus polyphemus
AAGTATTAAAAAATTATGAATTTTAAAATGAAGTAGGGAATCTGCTATAAAAGGTAATGAAACGAGAATTAGATCCACAATCACAAATTTAATCCCTACTTTGGCAGCTATATACACTTATCTGTAGGCCAAAGTAGGGAAAAATTTGTGATTGTGGTTTTAATTCGTGTTTCAATATTTTTTATAGCAGGATTTCTACTTCGTTTTAAAATACATAATTTTTAATACTCATGTTAGAACTGGATTGATAGAGGTAAATAATGAGACAGATGATGGATTGAAAAGCTTTGAAGCCAAATATTAGGAAGTTTTTTTCTTTTAATTTTAAAAGTTCGAATGCAATCAACTTTTAGTTACATTTATAATAACTATTATAAGGCTTAGCTACATATTATTCCTAGCACGATAAAGGTTGCCGCAACATGGCCGTAAAAAGGTGATATTGAAAGTTTTACACGTAAAGAAACTATATATATATATATAGAATTGATTATCTGTGGTTTTCGGTATTTGTCAGTTTTAACATAAACGGGGATCAAACTATCTGTTTAGTCTGCATTTCCTGTCGACTATGATATGTCGTTACATAATATATTGAATCATGCTCAGTCCATCATAAGAACCATAACAAAGGCAAATTAATACTTAAAGCTCTTCTAGTTATTTCACTGTTGACAAAGAACAATAAAGTATGTTTGTTTGTTTTTAATTATGCACAAAGCTG
>NW_013775870.1:0-726 GCF_000517525.1 Limulus polyphemus
GTACCAATTAACGCTAAAGATGAGTATGGGGTTACACATTCAGTAACTAGAGTTACACATTGTTGTTCAAAGAGTAGTTGTACCAAGTAAGGCTAAAGATGAGTATGGTGTTTATAAATGCAGAAACTAGAGTTACACCTAGGTGTTGATGGAGTATTTTTACCAGGTAAGGCTAAAGATGAGTATGGTGGTAATAAATTCGAAAACTAGAGCTACACCGAGATGTTCATGGAGCAGTTGTACCAGGTAAGGCTGAAGATGAATATGGTGGTTATAAATTCGGTACCTAGAGTTACACGTAAGTGTTCATGGAGTAGTTGTACCACGTAAGGCTAAAGATGAGTATGGTGGTTATAAATTCGGTAACTAGAGTTACACCTAGGTGTTCGTGGAGCTGTTGTACCAAATAACGCTAAAGATGAGTATGGTGGTTATAAATTCGGTAACTATTGTTACACCTAGGTGTTTATGGAGTATTTGTGCCAAGTAAGGCTAAAGATGAGTATGGTGGTTGTAAATTCGTTAACTAGAGTTACACCTATGTGTTCGTGGAGTTTTTTTACCAAATAACGCTGAAGATGAGTATGGTGGATATAAATTGGGTAACTATTGTTACACCTAGGTGTTCATGGAGTAGTTGAGCCAAGTAACGCTAAAGATGAGTATGGTGGTTATAAATTCGGTAACTAGAGTTACAACTAGGTGTTCGTGGAGTAGTTGTATCAA
>NW_013775871.1:0-727 GCF_000517525.1 Limulus polyphemus
GAAACGTGGCGTGACACTAGTCACGTAACCTCGCTGACGCAACACTGCCCCTCCTTAGTATTGTTCGTCCCGAACAATAACCGCACACGATAAACCAACAACACTAACTTAATTAAAATGTACAGAATTACAAACACAAAATTACATTTCAACAAAGTCTCTTAATTTTACGGGACGTATCTTCTTCCGTACTGGTCTCCGTCTCGTTAGCTTCTGCTATACGTGGTGTTCATCAGCTTCATCAGGAAATGTCCTATCGTCAGTAACAGTCACATCAGTGGTAGTAACGTCATCAAGAGGTTCACCGTTTCTCTTCTCAAACTGCATAGAGTTTCTTTTTCAACATTGGCTTTTTCAGGTGACACGTCTTCAGCAGCGACATTTGTTCTGTTGTTCACTTCGTCTCAACTGAAATGTCCTGGACCATGATAATCCCAAAGCCTGTTGGCATGCACCACTTTTGGCTTACCTTGCCGGACACAGTTTACCCGGAAAGTCACTCTGAGAGTCGATCCACTATGTCATATAGGCCTTTCCATGGAGAAGACAACTTAGGAGACTTCCCTTTTGGTCTTCCTGGGATTATACAACCGTACCTTTTCTCCTGGTACAAAGCTGACTTCTGTAGATCTCTTATCATAAGTTAACTTCATCGAATCAGCAGACGCTTTCAAGTTTGAACGCACTTGATGGTGGATATCATCCTTCCTTCCGATAACACTTTCAC
>NW_013775872.1:0-727 GCF_000517525.1 Limulus polyphemus
TCTATAACAAACGCTATAACAACGAACGTAACTTCAACAATACTTTCTGACTGCAGTTCAATTACTCACTACCTACACACCTTATCACATCACGCCGCGACCACCCCCAATCTAGCAAATGCTAGAGCACTTTCGAAGGAACAGAATAGTTCTAGAAAACGGGTGGCGTGATACTAGTCACGTGATCTCGCTGACGCAACACTACTAACATTGTCTTACTTAAGTACTTATCACACCTTATCACATCACGCTGCGACCATCTTATATATACCAGACCACCCCCAATCTAGCAAATGCTAGAGCACTTTCGAAGGAACAGGATAGTTCTAGAAAACGGGTGGCGTGATACTAGTCACGTGATCTCGCTGACGCAACACTACTAACATTGTCTTACTTAAGTACTTCACACTTTACAGTGCTTTTTCAAATTCTCAGGTTTGATCAAATAAATGACAGCTGGCAAGACAAGTAAAATAAAAAAACTTAATATCTGTCTATCTATTTTGTTATTGTTAACTTGTTCTGTTATTTTGCATGTAATGTTTTTGATAAAAGAAATGAAGACAACATGTAGTACTCAATACTCATTATTGAATCATTAACTTTTAGCAAAATAATTGATTAGGAATTCTGAATTTTTCTAAACAAAATACTTATAACGTTTACTTTAAAGCTTGCCAAATGTCGTGAAGATACATAAATCGTATCGTAACGAACAATGTATTAA
>NW_013775873.1:0-727 GCF_000517525.1 Limulus polyphemus
ATGTTGCTGGAGCATTGCTTAGCCCGAATGGCATCACACGGTATTGCCAGAGACCTTGGCCATAACTAAATGCAGTCTCAGGTTTATCTGCTTCAGTAATTTTCACTTGATGGATACCCGAGTTGAAAACCACCTGGCTCCACTTAGGGCATCAAGAGTATCATCAATTCTTGGCAGTGGGTATGAGTCCTTTTCAGTTACACTGTAAAGAGCCCTGAAGTCCACACAGCAATGTTGGGTCCCATCCTTCTTCTGGACTGACACGATGGGAGCTGACCAGGGATTATCTGATTTCTCGACTATCTCTTCCTTAATTAGGCCATCCATGACCTTCTTCATCTCTTGTCACTTTGCTGGAGCTATTCTTCTTGGAGGGATCTTTATTGGACGGTGATTGCCTGTGTTTATTTTGTGCTCTACAAAGTCTGTGCAGCCGAGGTCATGATCTCCTTTTGAAAAGACGTCTCGATAATTCGCCAAAAGTTCCCTAACCTGAAGAGCCTGTGATGACAAGAAAGTGACTATGCTCATCTTATAGAGGTCAGTTAAATGTTCTGGGAGAGGATGTCCTTTCTTTATGGTTGTATTTCTTGCCTTAACATTGACTGGCTCTACCTCCTGGCACACATCAAACAATGCCCCTTCCTTAAGTGTCTGCTCACATTTAGAGAAATTAGCCACTGTTATGGGTACTACTTGATGACCTGCCACAAGTGACCTTCCAATC
>NW_013775874.1:0-726 GCF_000517525.1 Limulus polyphemus
TGGGTCTGACTGGAAGGAACTAATAGGATATATGGTGGGTCTGACTGGAAGGAACTAATAGGATATATGGTGGGTCTGACTGGAAAGAACTAATAGGATATATGGTGGTCTGACTGGAAGGAACTAATAGGATATACGGTGGGTCTGACTGGAAGGAACTAATAGGATATATGGTGGGTCTGACTGGAAGGAACCTTATAGGATATATGGTGGGTCCAACTGGAAGGAACTAATAGGATATACGGTGGGACTGACTGGAAGGAACTAATAGGATATACGGTGGGACTGACTGGAAGGAACTAATAGGATATACGGTGGGTCTGACTGGATGGAACTAATAGGATATATGTGGGTCTGACTGGATGGAACTAATAGGATATATGGTGGGTCTAACTGGAAGAAACTAATAGGATATATGGTGGGTCTGACTGGAAGGAACTAATAGGATATATGTGGGTCTGACTGGAATGAACAATAGGATATATCTGGGTCTGACTGAAAGGATATATGGTGGGTCTGACTGGATGGAACTAATAGGATATATGTGGGTCTGACTGGATGGAACTAATAGGATATACGGTGGGTCTAACTGGATGGAACTAATAGGATATATGTGGGTTTGACTGGATGGAACTAATAGGATATATGGTGGGTCTAACTGGAAGAAACTAATAGGATATATGGTGGGTCTGACTGGAAGGAACTAATAGGATATATGGGGTCTGA
>NW_013775875.1:0-726 GCF_000517525.1 Limulus polyphemus
AACAATTACTGTGTACTGTCAATAAGAAGACACAAGATTTAACGATACTGTGTACTGTCAATAAGAAGAAACAAGATTCAACGATAATGTGTACTGTCAGTAAGAAAATAATATTTAACAATAATGTGTCCTGTCAATAAGAAGACACAAGATTTTACGATACTGTGTACTGTCAATAAGAAGACACAAGATTTAATGATACTGTGTACTGTCAATAAGAAGACACAATATTCAACGATAATGTGTACTGTCAATAAGAAGACACAATATTTAACAATACTGTGTACTGTCAATAAGAAAACCCAAGATTTAACAATACTGTGTAAGGTCAATAATAAGACACAAAATTTAACGATACTGTGTACTGTCAATAAGTAAACACACGATTTAACAATACTGTGTACTATCAATAAGAAGACACAAGATTCAAAGATACTGTGTACTGTCAATAAGAAGACACAAGATTTAACGATACTTTGTACTTTCATTAAGAATACACTAGATTTAACGATACTGTGTATTGTCAATAAGAAGACACAAGATTTAACTATACTCTGTACTGTCAATAAGAAGACACGATATTCAACGATAATGTGTACTGTCAGTAAGAAAACACAAGATTTAACAATAATGGGTTCTGTCAATAAGAAGACACAAGATTTTACGATACTGTGTACTGTCAATAAGAAGACACAAGATTCAACGATAATGTGTACTGTCAGTAAG
>NW_013775876.1:0-723 GCF_000517525.1 Limulus polyphemus
AACAAGAACACAACGCTGTTCCAGGAAGATGGAGCACCGTGTCACACTGCTAAAAACACCCAAAAGTGGCAGGAAGAAAATGGTATCCAGAAGTTGCCCTGGCAGAGCCAATCTCCTGACATGAACCCCATCATGTATATGTAGTATGTAGGGTATGTCAAGACATAGATTTTTGCCCGATGTTAAGAAGTTCAATAGCCTATGTCAAGACATAGATGTTTTGCCCGATGTTAAGAAGTTCAATAGGCTATGTCAAGACATAGATGTTTGCCAGGTTTTAAACAGTTCAGTAGGCTATGTCAAGACATATGTGTTTGCCCGGTGTTAAGAAGTTCAATAGACTATGTCAAGACATATATGTTTGCCCGATGTTAAGAAATTCAATAGACTATGTCAAGAAATAGATGTTTGCCAGGTTTTAAAAAGTTCAGTAGACTATGTCAAGACACAGATGTTTGCCCGGTGTTAAGAAGTTCAATAGGCTATGTCAAGACATAGATGTTTGCCCGATGTTAAGAAGGTCAATAGGCTATGTCCAGTCATACATGTTTGTCCGGTGTTAAGAAGTTCAATAGGCTATGTCAAGACATAGATGTTTGCCCGACGTTAAGAAGTTCAATAGGCTATGTCAAGTCATACATGTTTGCCCAGTTTTAAGAAGTTCAATAGGCTATGTCAAGACATAGATGTTTGCCCGATGTTAAGAAGTTCAATAGGCTATGT
>NW_013775877.1:0-726 GCF_000517525.1 Limulus polyphemus
TTGTACTTTTCTACCATCCCATCAGACTGTGGGTGAAGTGGCTTTTCCTGATCTTTCATATGCCAAACAACTTGCAGCATTCATGGAACACAGCTGATTCAAATTTACGGCCTTGAACCGAATGCAGTTTGTATGGCATACCAAATCTGAAGAAGAAATCACTAATACCAAAGCTACAGTTGTAGCTTCCTGATTTGGCATTGCATATGCCTCAGACCACTTGGTGAAATAATCCATCACCACACAAATGTACCTGTTTCCAGCACGAGTTTAGGGCAAAGGACCACCAATGTCAACAGCTGCTCTTTCCATTGGTGTGCCAACTTTATATAACTTCATTGGAGCACGTCCCTTATGCTTGGGCCCCTCTTTAGCACAACATGTACTGCAGGTCCTGCACCATTCTTCCACATCTTGCCTCATACCTATCCAGTAAAATCTCTGTTGTAGGTGACTCAATGTCGTCTTAACTCCGAGATGTCCTCCTGTTAAACTATCATGGGATTGAGGCAACACAACTTCCCGTAACACTTTCACGAACTCTGGCACATTTTCAGGCAACTCTTCGTAAGCTTCAACTGGTCCCATTGTGCCCAATAGTTCTTTATCACAGGGCTTAAGCTAGACACCTTCTCCCAAGCAGGGTGCAAAACACTTGCTTTTGAAAAATCAATTATTGGCTTCAAATCTTGGTCTTTCTCCTGCTCTGATTTAATATCTATACCT
>NW_013775878.1:0-800 GCF_000517525.1 Limulus polyphemus
AGCACAACCATAAAACAACTACGGCGGTGACATTTGCAGCTATAATTTGCTGTTGGCTCGAAATGTTCATTTTCTCTGAATAAATACTTTATAAAAAGTATTCTGTTTATGTGTGTAGCTGAATTATAAAACTTGTGGATTTTCGACTTTCCATATTCGTTGTTCGTATCTTATAATATTTGTATTTATACTCTGAAAACCCTATAATCATTTTCGTACAACATTTTCTAACAGAATATATGTTGATTTTTTTCTCGCCTAATCAGCTATAGCTTAATAAACGAAAGGCCTTACTGGCAGCGGCATGTAAGAACAGGCTAGAGAAAAGGCGATATGATTTATTCTTACTCTAAACCCTTGTTAGGCCACTACAAGTTATTAGATTTTCTTTTTCTCAGTCTTATTCTGGTGTAATATCTCGCACGCATCACTTCTTACTCTCATACCATTTCAACTAAAGCGTAAACCAACTTAACGTCAGATATTTTGAGAAATAATTAACACGATTCTCAGAGCAATATATATTAATTAATGCTGTACTATAAGAAAAGTGATATGACATAATATGCATGTTTGTATAAACATACCACGATTACGACAGAAGACCTAAATCTTTGAATGAAAATTCTATCTCTTACAAATCTACTATATTCTTAACGTAAAGACAATATTCAAAACTCGTATATTGTTGAAAGCAACTTGAAGCTGACACGGCAATATCATGTGACTCGAAAGCAATGACGTCAATATCGATTTTTACGTGTACAAGCTGTAGAGATTAAAACGTTCTCCGATATATA
>NW_013775879.1:0-1591 GCF_000517525.1 Limulus polyphemus
ATCGTTTCTTGAAGATCCCTACAATCTTGTGAGTGGAATAGTAAAACAAGTCACCATATCAATGAAATCAATACAGTTCTTAAATAATTAGAATATTCTGTGCAACTAAATCCTTTAAATTTTGTTCAAAAATGGGTTTAAAATTTGGATATCTTGAAAAATACTTGTTATTTCACACAAGTTGTCCATTAAAAGTAAGAAGCTGATGAGATGTCAGTCTGAATTCTTTGAAACTTGTGTTAGATTACTTTATGGATGTCTACAATAACATTCAATTTAAATAGTTGCTTGTTTGATGGGTCAGAGGTTACTGTGATGATCTCAATGACCTTTTTTGATGCTTCTGTGAACACTGATGTTATATATGTTGGCTGTGCTTATGACAACAAATATTTCACTAAAGTAACTAAATAATCAACAATTAACTGCCTAAAGATTACTAGACCCATGTCAAAATACATCTTGTTCCTAGCACTAGAAATAAATGAAGTCTTCTTTGTTCGTACAATTATCCAATGGAGCCTTAGATAGTCAGTACCAGTATGTATATAGAACAGATTACTGTCTGGTGTCTTGACCTCACAAGTTGTTACAAAAAACTGGCTGACCCATTTTTGATAAACTTTAGTAGATGAACTCAGATTGACCCCTTTAATATTGATATCAAAAGGATAAGAAATTTCAGAATTGGTTTAAGTTTGGCAGCCATTCAAATGGTGAAAAAAATAACCAACCCAAAAATAAACACTTATAGCTTTGTCTATTGTAGATTATTTTCTAATCACCGTAATCAGTAGACCTACACTGTAAACAACGTACACTCACTTGGTCTTTTCATCCTCCTGAAAACAACAAAAATAACTCCACCCAAGGTATTGGTACACTTGATAGTTTTATATAAAACAAATAGACAAAAATAACGTTTGGGAAGTTAAGGTGAAAACAAGTTAAAATTTATACAAACCTAATATTCTGATTAGTCATGCCACTAGCATTAAACTTACCATTTACAACAGTCATCACCATTTTGTAAATACAGGCTCTACCATTGGTCATCCGCCAGTCAAATACCAAGATGGTATTTCTTTCATCGAGTTTTTCTTGGAAAGTTTTAAGTCAAATCCAGTACAGAAGTTTCCACCTGCTGGACGTAGAACAAGAAGATCTTTAGTCTAGAAAGAAAAAAAAGTTATTAAAAACAAACAATATTTGTATAAAACCAAATACAGAAACAAATATATATTGTAAAACACAACAGACTACAAGTTGATTCTACATTCAGTGGATTCATTCTATGTTCACTGTTAATACAAGTTAAAACATCAGTAACACTTCCAATACAGATCTATAGTCTAAAGATGATTCTGTACTTTACATTCAGTGGGTCCATTCTATGTTCACTGTTAATACAAGTTAAAACATCAGTAACACTTCCAATACAGATCTATAGTCTAAAGATGATTCTGTACTTTAGATTCAGTGGGTTCATTCTATGTTCACTGTTAATACATCAGTAACACTTCCAATACAGATCTATAGTCTAAAGATGATTCTGTACTTTACATTCAGTGGGGTTCATTCTATGTTCACT
>NW_013775880.1:0-727 GCF_000517525.1 Limulus polyphemus
AAAGAATTATTAACCTCTTCAACTAATTACTATAACGAGTGGTATACAGGTATATACAAAGAATTATTAACCTCTTCAACCAGTTACTATAACGAGTGGAATACAGGTATATACAAAGAATTATTAACCTCTTCAACTAATTACTATAACGAGTGGAATACAGGTATATATACACACACAATCATTAACCTCTTCAACCAGTTACTCAAACGAGTGGAACACAGGTGTATATTAGTCACAGAAAGCACCAATCAGGTTCACAATATTTCATAATATTCCACGTGTATCGCTATGAAATGCTCTTTTCATGCATTATTAGTCATCCTCATTGGTCATCTGTAAAGCTAGATACTGTTGCATCCTCATTGGTCATCTGTAAAGCTAGATACTGTTGCATCGTCATTGGTCATCTGTAAAGTTATATACTGTTGCATCGTCATTGGTCATCTGTAAAGTTAGATGATGTTGCGTCCTCATTGGTCATCTGTAAAGTTAGATAATGTTGCATCGTCATTGGTCATCTGTAAAGTTAAACACCGGTGGCTTCCAGCACCGTCACTATTTTGTCTGCAAATGATATAAATTACTTTGAAATTATTTGAATTCACGTCTAGTAAAATACAAGGGAAAAAAACGGAATATTAAAAATTGAGAAATTCGAATCAGTTAGAAGACAAAGTATGAAAAAAACACAGACTATTCATAAATTTCGTTAATGTAAGAAACG
>NW_013775881.1:0-727 GCF_000517525.1 Limulus polyphemus
CTAACTATTAAATCTGATATTTGGTTCATTTGTGTGTCGATTTCACTAAATCGTCAAGGAACAGTAACTCAAGCTTTCCTCGGGTATACTATTTTCTGTTCGGGTTCCTGATACTGCTAAGGTTAACACCGTAGTTTGTCACAAACAACGTTTTTTTTTATCATCCCTCTCCAGCAAGTTTATCAGATAAAATTGGCCCGGCATGGCCAGGTGGTTAGGGCGTTCGACTCGCAATCTGTGAGTCGCGGGTTCGAATCCCTGTCACACCAAACATGCTCGCCCTTTCAGCCGAGGGGGGGTTATAAAGTGACGGTCAATCCCACTATTCGTTGGTAAAAAGAGTAACCCAAGAGTTGACGGTGGGTGGTGGTGACTAGCTGCCTTCCCTCTAGTCTTACACTGCTAAATTCGGGACGGCTAGCGCAGATAGCCCTCGTGTAGCTTTGCGCGAAATCCGTAACAAACATCAGATAGAAACGTACGTACGTACGTACAGACTTAAGAAGACGTAGGCAATTGTAGAGCCAAATCACAGAGATTATTTATTTAAATACATGATTACACGCAAGGAAAAGCATCATAAAAGGATTTTATAGACCTAAAAATACATCTCAACCATATCACTATATACGGGGTGGGGCACATCAGCCCCCACCCACCACCAGCAGCAGGGTAAAGTTTGCTCCGACGCCTATGTAAGACATAGATAAAAGAAAGTCCCTAAAAA
>NW_013775882.1:0-727 GCF_000517525.1 Limulus polyphemus
AAAACAGACAGAAAGTAAAGGAGTAACAAACAAAAATACTGTACATATTAAGAGCTGAACAATTCAAAAGAAGACTCCATGTTATCTAGTGTTGTTGAAAGTTGTTTGATGTGGAGGGCTTCTTTAATCAGTAATTTCAGATCAGTGTTGGCCCTGCAAAGGATATTGATATTTGATAAGTTATGTTCGTGTTCTGTTTCTTCACTATGTAGGTGTATAAAGGAAGCACAGGAGTTACCCAACTTTTTTGTCATGGAAATTGCCATATGTTCATTGGCTCTAACTAGTAGATGGCGTTTGGTTTTGCTAATATAGTAGGCCTCACAGTCTTCAGACGTGTAATGATATGCAAGCGATGAATAAAGAAAAATTTGGTTAAAGTCTTTAGTACGGACAAAACCCTGTATACGTGGTCTGGGTTAGAAAACTAATCTGAAATCAACTTTGGGATAGTAACGATGAATTACACATTTAATTTGACGATTTAAAGACAAGCCATGCTTACCAATGTATAGAACACAAGAGTATATAGTATAAATTACGAATGTTAAAATGAAGTAGAAATCTTGCTACAAAAAGTACTGAAACAGGAATTAAAATCACAAATTTATAAAAATTAATCCCTCCTTTGGCACTTTTATACAATTATTTGTAGGCCAAAGTAAGGATTAAAGTTTGTAAATTTGTGATTGTGGTTTCAATTCTTGTTTCAGTATTTTTGTAACAA
>NW_013775883.1:0-725 GCF_000517525.1 Limulus polyphemus
GTGATGATAGCTAAGGTTTGGAAACAAGATATGACTTCTAATGTTGTGATGATAGATAAGGTTTGGATAGAAGATATGACTTCTAATGTTGAAATGATACCGAAGGTTTGGATACAAGATACAAGGTTTAGAGACAAGACGTGACTTCAAGTGTTGTGATGATAGCTAAGGTTTGGATACAAGATATGACTTCTAATGTTGTAATGATAACTAAGGTATGGATACAAGATATGACTTCTAATTTTGTAATGATACCGAAGGTTTGAATACAAGATACAAGGTTTAGAGACAAGACATGACTTCAAATTTTGTGATGATAGCTAAGGTTTGGATACAAGATATGACTTCTAATGTTGTAATGATAACGAATATTTGGATACAAGATACAAGGTTTAGAGACAAGACGTGACTTCAAGTGTTGTGATGATAGCTAAGGTTTGGATACAAGATACGACTTCCAATGTTGTAATGATACCGAAGGTTTGGATACAAGATATGACTTCTAATGTTGTAATGATACCGAAGGTTTGGATACAAGATACGACTTCTAATATTGTAATAATAGCTAAGGTTTGGAGACGTGACGTGACTTCAAGTGTTGTGGTGATAGCTAAGGTTTGGATACAAGATACGACTTCTAATGTTGTAATAATACCGAAGGTTTGGATACAAGACACAAGGTTTGGAGACAAAATGTGACCTCAAGTATTGTGATGATAGCTAAG
>NW_013775884.1:0-726 GCF_000517525.1 Limulus polyphemus
ATCTCTCTTCTTGTTTCTTTTCTCGTTCTTCTTGTTTCTTTTCTTTTTCCTCTAACAACTGCTGTAATTTCTCTTCTTGTTTCTTTTCTTTTTCCTCCAACAACTGCTGTAATCTCTCTTCTTGTTTATTTTCTCGTTCTTCTTGTTTCTTTTCTTGTTTAATTTCTCGTTCTTCTTGTTTCTTTTCTTTTTCCTCTAACAACTGTTGTAATTTCTCTTCTCGTTCTTCTTGTTTCTTTTCCTTTTCCTCTAACAACTGTTGTAATTTCTCTTCTCGTTCTTCTTGTTTCTTTTGCTGTTCTTGTATTGCTGCCATCAAGTCTGCTAGGCTGTAGTTTGATTTGCCGCTTCTGTTTCCATTTTTGTTCTGTCCCACTCTCTGACACCAATTTGCTACGTCTCCGTATGTTAATTAATTTTCCGTAGCTTCGTTCCGATGAAACTTTAGCGACACAAGTCCTCACTTAATAAAACTGGTTTATTCTTTCCGAATATAACTTTACGACACACTTAATTTCAACAATCGCGCTAAAACAAACGCTATAACAACGAACGTGTTCAATAATACTCTCTGACTGCAGATCAATTACTCACTGTCTACACACACATTGTTATCCCGTCACGTTGTCACCCTCTTTTATATACCAGACTACCCTATATCTAGTAAATGCTAGAGTCATTCGCCAAGGTACAGGATAGTTCTAGAAACGTAGCGTGACACTAGTC
>NW_013775885.1:0-900 GCF_000517525.1 Limulus polyphemus
GTCTTATTTGTTTGGTATTCCGGAAATTGACTTTACCAAGATCAAAATCGTAGTAACACCTGAAGTATTGAGTCTTATTTGTTTGGTGTTCCGGAAAGTGACTTTACCAAGATCAAAATCGTAGTAACACCTGAAGTATTGAGTCTTATTTGTTTGGTGTTCCGGAAAGTGACTCTACCAAGATCAAAATCGTAGTAACACCTGAAGTACTGAGTCTTATTTGTTTGGTATTCCGGAAAGTGACTCTACCAAGATCAAAATCGTAGTAACATCTGAAGTATTGAGTCTTATTTGTTTGGTGTTCCGGAAAGTGACTTTACCAGGATGAAAGCACATTCCTGTGGGAGCCCCAAGTTCTGATGTTAAGACCCATAAAATCACCATCAGAGAACCTTATGTCAGGAATAAGATGAAGAAAGGAACGTGAGATAAGAAACCAAAAGATAACTGCTGAACATGTGTAAAAATGGGAAGATGCGTTACTTTGTGTAGTTAGCTTGGTCTGAGGGAAGATTGGAAAATATTATGTTGGGTAAAATAGAAGAGAAGAGGGTGCAAGGCAGATAAAGACAAACTTGGCTCGATGGCATTAGAAAACGGACTACAGGTGAAAATTTGAATTAGGAAAGTTAATGCAAGCAGCGAGGGATGGAGAAACAAACAATCGTTGACTCTCAGACTTAGGAAGGCGCCACGAACGATTGATTTGAACATAAAGTTGTACAACTAGAAAGATGCTACAGACATTTCTGAGTATCTCTTGAAGTATAGCATATGTTAATAAATATTGTCTTTATTACTGTGTTTAGATCATAATATTTTACAACTACAAAGATGCTACAGACATTTCTCGGTATCTTATGAAGTATAGCATATGTTAATAAATATTGTCTTTATTAC
>NW_013775886.1:0-941 GCF_000517525.1 Limulus polyphemus
ACTTGGTACAACTACTCCATGAACACCTAGGTGTATCTCTAGTTACAGAATTTATAACCACCATACTCATCTTTAGCCTTACTTGGTACAACTACTCCATAAACACATAGGTGTAACTATAGTTACCGAAGTTATAACTATCATACTCATCTTTAGCCTTACTTGGTACAACTACTCCACGAACACCTAGGTGTAACTCTAGTTACAGAATTTTTAACCATCATACGCCTCTTTAGCGTTATTTGGTACATCGACTCCACGAACACCTAGGTGTAACTCTAGTTACCGAACTTATAACCACCATATTCATCTTTAGCCTTACTTGGTACAACTACTCCATAAACACCTAGGTGTAACTCTAGTTACAGAATTTATAACCACCATACTCATCTTTAAACTTAATTGGTACAACAACTCTATGAACACATAGGAGCCACTCTAGTTCCAAATTTGTAACCACCATACTCATCTTTAGCGTTATTTGGTACAACAACTCCACGAACACCTAGTTGTAACTCTAGTTGGCGAATTTGTAACCCCCATACTCATCTTTAGCTTTATTTGGTACAACAACTCCACGAACACATAGGAGTAACTCTATTTATCGAATTTTTAACCACCATACCCATCTTTAGCGTTATTTGGTACAACAACTCCATAAACACATAGATGTAACTATAGTTACCGAATTTATAACCATCATACACATCTTTAGCCTTACTTGGTACAACAACTCCACGAATACCTACGTGTAACTCCTATAAATTCGGTAACAAAGATGAGTATGGTGGATAACGCTAAAGATTTGTATGGTGGTTATAAATTCGGTAACTATAGTTACACCTAGGTGTTCATGGAGTAGTTGTGCCAAGTAAGGCTTTGGTACAACAACGGTAACTAGTGTTACACCTAGGTGTTCAAAACTATAACCACCATACTCA
>NW_013775887.1:0-727 GCF_000517525.1 Limulus polyphemus
TTGTCATGATATAAAAGACTGTTTAGTTTAGATATTAGTGATTAATTTATTTTGTGGGTGAATATTTTGTTATTGTTTAGTTTTTGTTATAATAAGAGTTAAAAGCAGACGATTGTAGGAAGTTATGTTTATAATTCATTGATATTGAGACTATCGAACGTCGCGTGCAATACATTGACGTCGAGAATATAGAGATTTCTAGAAGGCCAGACGATTAAGTGATAAAGATATAAATAGTGTAAGATGAGCGAAAACAGCAGACAGACAATAGCAAAAGAGAGTAAAATTACAGGGAAGGAAAACTTCGGTGTAAAGTTAACTACTGAAGTGATAGGCCTAACGTTTAATATGTTAGAGTAAGACTAACAGTACAAAATGAGATAAGAAGAATAATTTATTCCATCAAAGCGTGGTTCTAAAGTAACTGCATCAGCCTGAATGCACTTTTACAAAAGTAACAGAGGTTATTTAGAAGAAAGACCAAACGATTACGGTAACTCGCGCCACAGTTGTAAGTGAATCACACACAGAATACTAGTTGCGATAATAACAGATAAGATAGTTCGGCTTATCAACTGAAATTATAAAGTAATTGAATAGGTCTAAGTGGACTTTTGACAAGAAGAAGAGAACTACATATATAGTGTTTATGATATGCCTATAATCTCTATAGTGTGAAGAACTTGTTTTACATACTTTAACTTGTTCTGAATATATGTATTATTCT
>NW_013775888.1:0-899 GCF_000517525.1 Limulus polyphemus
GACTTATTGGTGGTATTTTTCTTACACTGGCTCCTCAGATGTCCTTGCTCCCCACAATTCCTACAGCCTTTCTTGGTAGCAGCCTTTACTGCTGTATCGTCTCCCCTGTGTTGAAGTTGCCAGCATTGAGCTCTCTTGTGTCCAGGTTTGTTACAGTGCCAGCAAAGTCCCTCAAACTTCTCTGAAAGCTGACTTTTTCTGGCCTTGAATCCAGATGACTGTACCAATCTCGGTACCTCTGTGCTGGACTTAACGTAGGATTCAAATTCGAGAGCTCTGGCCATTGCATCCTGCATGGTAGAGGGGTGTGCTTGCTTCACTTGTATCTTTAGTTGTGGACTGTCCAAGGCATCTATGAACTGATCCCTCAGCAACAACTTGAGGAGTTCGGGTGGTGCAGTTGGGTAGGCCTTGTGTGCCATGCTCTCCAAGTCCTGTGCCAGCTCTTGCAGGCTCTCCCCTTTAGCACGGACTCTCGTCCTGAACCTGGCTGATTCTGGGTTCCGTACCTGAGTTCCAGAGCCTCTACCACTGCTCTATAGTTGTGTCTGTCGGCTGCTGTCAACTGTCCAAGTATTTCCTGTGGTTGTCCCTTCAAGCTTGTTGCCAGATATACAGCTTTCTGCTCCTCTGTCCATCCATTCATCTCTGCAAGTAACTCAAACTGTGCTCTATAATCTATATGCTTCCCACGGTGCCTTCCCATCGAATTCTTGTGGCTTCCTTTGCACTGGATCACTCCTATTACTGACATTCATATCTGGGATGTGACTTCTAATGGGACTGAATATGTCTGCATTAGGGTTTAGCTGCGGGCTCTGTAAGGGGCTTGCCATTGTCTGGGGCTGATTAAGTCGATGGTCAATGTATCCTCCTTGTGTAACAGACAATAAATCGTT
>NW_013775889.1:0-1358 GCF_000517525.1 Limulus polyphemus
AGCAAAAATACTTTATTAGAAATTATGGTATTTTCTGTACAAAAGACTTATAATATTTACTGAAAGCTTGTCAAATTTCATGAAGATTTTCGTATCTTATCGATGTATCTCCACACCTTTAAAAACTACTGATAACAACTGGCGTCTTGTTTTTACGTCCAATTACTTGTTCCTCCTATCAACGTTAGCTCTACGAAACTCATTCAAGAGTTTAAATGCTGGCGGTAAACATTTTGTAAGTTATCTACTGTTATCCATCCCGTTTATCTTTCTTTAACTTTATGTAATATGTAAAACATTTCTTTTGTTAAAAATTCAGTTTTCTTATAGTTGTAGTTACTCGAATCACTAAAACGTAAGCGAGAGATCTTTAAATGCAACAGTTAGTAACAAGTTGGATATGAACTCAAGGATAGCGAACACTGTTTTTAAGTAAAACAGTGTGTTGAGAAGAGACGGAAATACATTCATGAAAACATCGCCAATATTAACCATTCCAGTTGCCGTCTTAGTAGGCGCTGTAGGTTCAGAGGATAATCTAAGTATAAAAATAAAAAATACTGTTTCTTTTACTGTACCTCAAGTTTTCATGCACTTCCACATCAGCATAGCCACAAAACACGCGCACCGTGTTTCTCAACATAGCCACAAAACACACACACTGTGTTTATCAACATACACAAAACAAACACCCCGTGTTTATCAACATAACCACAAAACACACATTTTGTGGCTATGTTGATAAACACGGTGTGTTGATAAACACGGTGTGTGTGTGTGTGTTTTGTGGCTATTTTGTGGCTATGTTGATAAACACGGTGTCACTGTCACAGCTTACTAGTAGGACGTATAATGAAGAATCCCTATATTGATCTGGTTTTATTAATGCTGTCTCTTTAGCGTGCCTTTCTTTGGATAAGTACTCGTTTTCGATGACTAAGAAGTAAAATTAACTAAAGTCCTAACTGGATTCGAGAGGCTAAATATAGTCTTAGTTTAATCCCTTTTCTTATAATATTGACCTCTTTAATGAAATTATGACCCTCTATTCTATTTTTATATCTTATTAAACGGTTTACTCATATTCCAGGGGTGATAATGAAATGGACCCAGAATATCGTTTAGAGTGCTCAAGTTTTGTCAGTAAGCCAGGAATTTTTAGACTATGTCCATACTTTCAGAAGTGATTGACTTACGAGAAGGTTTAGTGAAAACGAGCTTAACTAAGTATATAACTGATTAATTAGCTTTCAGGTAAAAACTTCCAGTCATTTGTTTAAAGATTCCAATCAGAAAAAAAACAAACTGTAACAGCTTTCCCTCCTAGCATTAGCTTTTTTTTAATTACTAGGAGCTTT
>NW_013775890.1:0-1426 GCF_000517525.1 Limulus polyphemus
CTACATCAGGGAAATAAAGAAGAATGAGACCGAATAGGATTCTTATCATTCTAGTTTTTCTTTTATATTTTGTTTTTATTGTTTTGCCATCGTTTTCACGAAAACACTTGTTTATTTCAAGGTGTTGCTGGAAACTTATGAACATTTGACTTCTGGTACCTTTTTGAACTTCCGGTCATTGTTTATTATTTTGTTAATGGCACCAAGTGACATGACCAGCTTATTCCCAAACTTTAACTATTTACCCAATATTTCATGTCAAAGAAAAGAACTCTTGATTTTCTGCATAAGCGTTGGCAATTTACACAAAAAAAACGTTCAACTTTAGACAATGCATGTATTATTAATGTTTATCCACTTCCAAATCCATCTGCGTGGTAAATTCATGAAAAAGTTGGTGTACGTCACCTTCAGCCATTAGAACAGAGCTGGTGATTTTAGCTTTGGTAGGAGACATTGAATCGTTTAGAAAACACTCAATCGTTCCCAGTGGCGCAATTGGTTAGCGCACGGTACTTATAAGACAGTACTTGTGGGATATGCCGGGTTTGTGAGTTCGAGCCTCACCTGGGGAATGAAGATTTTCTTATTGCTCGTTATAAAATCAAATTCTCTTTAAATCCAAAGTCTTCACCGTGATGTATTGTGCTGATTTTATATTATTAGTGTTCGTTGTAAATGGAGTAGTTTTGTATGATTATACTAAATCACAATGAAAATAATCTCTTTACATTTTCTAAACGTGTTTCCTCAAAAATTA
Source organism: Limulus polyphemus (assembly GCF_000517525.1). Lineage (NCBI taxonomy): Eukaryota > Metazoa > Arthropoda > Merostomata > Xiphosura > Limulidae > Limulus > Limulus polyphemus. The sequence continues at coordinate 761 of NW_013775890.1, forward strand.
TACAAACTACAGCTTTTTCTAAAGGAAAGCTTATTACACCGTATGTTGCTTGAAACGCAGTGCATTACTCATATCAATAAACTGCTTCGACGAAAGCCTTAATTTCAATAAGATAAGTGTCTGTAGTTACTCAAATAACCTTGTTACTCAAACCAGGAAAAAATAAAAGTTACAGAGTGAACAAAAGAACTTTTGAAATGTTTAAAATTTCTTATTAGAAAAACACTTTCTATCCATTTCAAAGACCTCAATCACCACTCAATTGAATTCGGTTTCTATAAAAAAAAACTTTATTCCTTTGACTTTCATTCTATTTTTTATAATTGTTATGAAGAACTAACTACAAGAATTTATACTTTTAATTGTGATATTTGTATCTGAACCATTACTGTCAAGATTATGATATCTCTCACCCGCACGAGGGGTTGCAAGCTCTGTGTAGGAATCAGCGTGATCCCAATCAATCGTCTTGATCTATTTGGAGCTCGACAGTCCCACAGTGAGATTTTATTTGAGGTAGCAGGAATCTCGAAAATCTATGGGAAATATGGTACTGAATCTGTTACACGTAAAGCAGGGATTTTAAAATTTCTTTACCAAAAGTGATTGTGGTCTTACATTGAAGGCTTTAGCACGTTATTCGGTCGTTTAACTCCAAAGAGCTCG
>NW_013775891.1:0-1026 GCF_000517525.1 Limulus polyphemus
ACACAAGATTTAACAATACTGTGTACTATCAATAAGAAGACACACGATTTATAAATACTGTGTACTATCAATAAGATTGCACAAGATTTAACGACACTGTGACTTTCAATAAGAAGACACAAGATTTAACAAAACTGTGTACTGTCAATAAAAAGACACATGATTTCGCAATACTGTGTACTATCAATAAGAACACACAAGATTTAACAATACTGTGTACTGTCAATAAGAAGATACAAGATTTAACAATACTGTGTACTGTCAATAAGAAGACACAAGATTTATAAATACTGTGTACTATCAATAAGAACGCACAAGATTTAACGACACTGTGTACTTTCAATAAGAAGACACAAGATTTAATAATACTGTGTACTATCAATAAAAAGACACAAGATTTAACGAAACTGTGTACTGTCAATAAGAAGACACATGATTTAACGATACTGTGTACTGTCAGGAAGAAGACACAAGATTTAAATATACTGTGTATTGTCAATAAGTAGACACAAGATTTAACAATACTGTGTACTGTCAATAAGAAGACTCAATATTCAACGATAATGTGTACTGTCAATAAGAAGACACAATATTTAAATATACTGTGTACTTTCAATAAGAAGACACAAGATTTAACAAAACTGTGTACTATCAATAAGAATACACAAGATTTAACAATACTGTCTACTGTCAATAAAAAGACACAAGATTTAACAATACTGTGTAACTGTCAATAAGAAAACACAAGATTTAACAATACTATGTACTATCAATAAGAAGACAAAAGATTCAACGATACTGTGTACTTTCAATAAGAAGACACAAGGTTGAACAAATCTGTGTACTGTCAATAAAAAGACACATGATTTAAAAATACTGTGTACTATCAATAAGAACACACAAGATTTAACAATACTGTGTACTGTCAATAAGAAGACACAAGATTCAAAGATACTGTGTACTTTCAATAAGAAGACACAAGATTTAACAAACTGTGTACTGTCAATAAAAAGACACACGATTTAG
>NW_013775892.1:0-727 GCF_000517525.1 Limulus polyphemus
CTATAGGCCATCAACGGTGGAGGGAGTAAGACATCCCAGTCATCTTGGCAGCTATTACAAAACTTTGCCAATTCATGTCCCAGTGTCCAGTTGTAATTTTCTACCATCCCATCAGACTGTGGGTGAAGTGGCATTGTTCTGGTCTTTCATATGCCAAACAACTTGCAGCATTTATGGAACACAGCTGATTCAAAGTTACAGCCTTGGTCTGAATGCAGTTCGTATGGCATACCAAATCTGAAGAAGAAATCAATAATAGCTGAAGCTACAGTTCTAGCTTCCTGATGTGGTATTGCATATGCCTCAGGCCACTTGGTGAAATAATTCATCACCATACAAATGTACCTGTTTCCAGGACGAGTTTGGGGCAAAGGACCAGCAATGTCAATAGGTACTCTTTCCATTGGTGCACCAAGTTGATATAACTTCATTGGAGCATGTCCCTTATGCTTGGGTCCCCTTTTAGCACAACATGTATTGCATGTCCTGCACCATTCTTCCACATCTTGTCTCATACCTATCCAGTAAAATCTCTGTCGAAGGTGACTCAATGTGTTCTTAACTCCGAGATGTCCTCCTGTTAAACTATCATGGGTTTGACGCAGCACAACTTCCCGTAACTTTCTCAGTATAACCATTTACCAGGTCGTCGCTTTCCCATCTTCGAAGAAGAATACCATCTTCAAGCTTCAACTGGTCCCATTGTGCCCAATAGTTCTTTGTCACA
>NW_013775893.1:0-2320 GCF_000517525.1 Limulus polyphemus
AAAACAGACAGTGATTAGTTACATTTAACTCAATGTTTTCATGATCATTTGAACCACTCTTATTAACAGAATTCGTTCTACACAGATGTGGGTTCTCGGCTTATTATTAACCAGCTAGGGAGAATGGTTCTCCCCGGGTGGTAAAAATAGACACAAAGGCTAACGTGACATTCAGGTCGTTATTATTTTAGTACTTACCCCTCTTTCAGACACATTGTGCTACTATATTAGATACTAACCCTGATGATGGTAACTGCTACCGAAACTAGTCGGCTGTATCTAATGATAAAAATTTTACAGTCTAACGATTACAAAACCCAACCAAATGCTGTTAAATCCCACAAGAAAACCCCTTTCTCGGATGGGTTTTGTAATCGTTAGACTGTTTGTATTTTCAAGTTTGGCGTTAAACTAAATAGATGAAAACTTAGTTGTTGTTTTTTAAAAATCATACCGAGTACAGCGTAACCCGTAGTTAAGTGTCATACTGTAGATGTTAGAACCCACGAGATTGCGCCTCATTACTGTCAAAAATATAAATAGAGCTTCACGTGGTTTTATCCGTGGATACATTGTAAGGTTGACAATAAAATCCCACTTTCCAATTGCCAACACTTTCACTTCTCTTAATCAACAACACTCGCTGCTGCCTTCCCTCTAATGTATAACTCTAGAATTATGGTCTTTTATCGTGGGTAAATACCACAAAAACTGACGGTTTGTGGGATTATGAAAGGTAAAATTTACATCATTAGATACAGCCGACTAGTTTCGGTAACAGTTACCATCATCAGGGCTAGTATCTAATATAGTAGCACAATGTGTCTGAAAGATATTATCGTGGGTAATCCTCGAATACGTTTGCGTGAAAATAAATAAATCAACAAAATATTAATGATGATGTTATTTCTTTCTATATTAATGTACACATCATCGTCTAGGTAGAGGTTTAGTGTTTAATGTGTTTTCTTGAATAGGAAGATAGTCAAACTTTTCACTGTTTTTTTTTAAATGTCTAGTTGTTAACCATAGTAACGTACTGTTCTCCTATATCACTTAGTGTCTAGTGGTAGTATTTAATACTATACTGTTTCTTTATTTAATAAGTTTAAAGTTATTACACTAATTGTATGTAGTTACCAAGTCTAGCAGTATAAGTTTCCTTGATTCTAGTTTACCGTTTGTCTAATTGTTATTTCATTTCCAGCTATACCTAGTATTTTACCTGTGTTTGCATACTGTTGTTTGTTTTATTTCAAAGTTGGATAGAATATATTTTTGAGCAGAGAACATGTTAGATACGCTAAAATGTTTTTGTGAAAAACATAGCAAAACTCCAAATGAACAAAACTATCTTAATATTTAATACTGCTATCAATGTGTTTAAACATTATTTATTTCTTCCTTCTCCCTCCTACAACACATAGATTTGCTGAAGATAGAATATGTGTAATTCCGAAACATTCATTAATTAAAGATGTTTACATTTTTTGCCGTTGCTCTACTATTCATTATTAGACTTCGTTTTCCACCAAATGTATCAATTACTTCTTTTGTAGGATTAGGAAGTGTTTTTAGCCTCTGGTGGTGGCCTTTGGCATCTGGTTTCCACGTTGAACCTGAGCATTTTCTTCTTTTTACAGCAAATAAAATAATTATTAATTATCCGTGGAACCTGTCTACAGCACATCCTAATAATGAATAGTAGAGCAACGACAAAAAATGTAAACATCTTTAATTAATGAATATTTCAGAATTACACATATTCTATCTTCAGCAAATCTATCAAAATGACAACTGAACAATCTTTATATGAATTACTAATACAAAAATACAATGAATAGTGTTAGAAAACTTATAAAATATTCAGTTAAAAAAGAGCTATTTGAATAAAGCAAGGGGGAAGAGTTTAAATTTCTATTGAAGCTTGGATTTTCGTTCATAACATGTATACTTTCTTTTATCAACAGTTCGTGACCATTACAATCAGTAGTTAGAAGTAAAAAGTCTTCTATGGAAATGTGGTGTGATTATGACGTTTTGTTGTGAAATTATATAGTAGAATTAGGTGGAGTTTGAAGTTAAAGTCCATTTCTGTTAGAAACTCCCACGTGTACCAAGGTGCGTATTTTTAAATGGTGAGAATCTTGGAATCGGCATGAAAAGTCACATTCATGGGCCATAAATTCATGATTCTCTGGACAAATGATGGAAAGTAGAAATACTAGCGCTTTTTTCATATTATTATTTGCTTGTTTTATAACTACCACAACAATATCAATTCAACAATGACACCTCACTCGTTCACTATAGTTTAAGT
>NW_013775894.1:0-725 GCF_000517525.1 Limulus polyphemus
GTACACATACTATTACAAGAAAGTACAAATAAAGTAAGTAAACAAAATGGAACCAACAAAAGTCAACAAAAATGATAATACAGAACTAGTAATTTTGCATAGTAAATACGCAAGTACAAACGAACGTTCATAACAAAATTCGAGAAGATTCGTCCAAAAGGAACGAAGTACTGGTACAAAACGAAAAACCTTCCATAACTCCCTTAAAACGAATAGTAGGAAGGTGAAACTCTGCATGTAACTGCGTAACGATAAAGTGTACCTACATACCAAGTTTGGCGAAGAACCATCAATTCAGGTCCCTCTGGTAAAAACAATTCGCGAAACAATCGTTAACAAAAAATTTCACTGCAGTACACATACGTTTTAATGGAAGCCAATAAAAGAGTAACATAAAACGACCACAAAATTCGTAAAACTAAAACTAGAAATCTAGAGTTTTGTATGTAATTTCGCAAGGTTGACGTGAACCTTCATTAAAAAATTCATAAAGATTCGTCTAAATGGGACAAAGTACTGGTAAAAAACGCAAAACCTGCCATAACTCCCTTAAAACGCATTGTAGGAAGGTGAAACCTCGCATGATACTGTGGAACGAACTAGTGAATATACAAATCAAATTTGGTTAAGATCCGTCAATCTAGAACCCTCTGATGGCAAGAAATCTATAACAGAGCAATATCAAAAAGCTTCACTGCAGTACAATACACTTTCAGAAAGCCAAA
>NW_013775895.1:0-726 GCF_000517525.1 Limulus polyphemus
CTTCTGAATAGATTAATATGTAACCAAACAACTTTAGACAAATTATTTTATGTGTGAATCTTATTATTTTTTGAAGTACTACAGATCCTTACCGATATAATTTATATATATGTGTGTGTATTGTAATAGATTACACGATATTGTCACTTAGCCGCATGTGGAGTTTCCTAAAACGATACATTGTGTCCATTACGAGTAAATTAAGAACAACAACAGAGAAATGTAGTACAAATCAAAAACCAAAAAATGCAACTAGAAACTTAAGTTTGCCCCAGTGATAATATTTTGTTAATTATACATACGTATAACGTTTAAATAAGTTAAATAAAACATTTGTCAACAATGGAGAATAAATATAGCAAATTCTGATACTTTTGTAACAACCAATTAAAATGTTCAACCACATAGAAAACTACATACTACTGGCTAGTCAAAATTGTATAATAAACGACGTAGATTGAATCTTTATAATCCATCAAAATGCTTCTTAATGTGACACATGTATTGAATTAACTAATTTAAATAATTTATATAACGTATTTACAGTATCGGGCTTTTTGTTTCAATAAAAAAAATACTTACTGAAGAGGAAAGGTTAATAATAAGATTTGTGAAGTTGTTTTATCTTAATATATATTTAACACTTTTATCAATAGAATTCATAAGTTTTGGAATTTAATGCAAATGAAAACATTGTTTGATCGATTTGTATTCAAATAAAGATAG
>NW_013775896.1:0-2197 GCF_000517525.1 Limulus polyphemus
GGTTTGTTGTAGGGCTGATCGAGAACCAGCAATAATAAACAAGAGAAAGAAAAGATAACAGTTTTACCACAAATAATATGTGATTATCTACTATACCGTGGCATTGGATGGCTGCAGAAAGATGTTGTATATCTTGAATAAATCTACTAAATCTTTCATGATACATAAGTAATTACCATTAGCAGTTGGAATTATATTTTCCAAAATAATAAAAAACGACATACCTAGTGACTGAAAAAATTACAACACCTTTAAACAAGGAAAGTAAAGATAATGGTGCGATATAGGAATATCAACTATGTTGGTACTGTATATTTCCTTTTAAAACACCATCACTATCGTTGTTCCTTTATCTATAGAGTACAGTCATATTAGTTCTCCACCTACAGGATAAACATATTTAACTTTTTCTAAGATAATGCTACTGTGTTGGTAGAACAAAGATCAAAAGTGTTATAATGGAACAGTAGAGATGGTAATTTTGCCATTTCAGTTATTATATTTTTTTCGAAATCTCAACGACAGTTCCACACCTAATATATTTTATGTTAATTTGAGTGTAACGTTTGTAACTTTCATAGTTCTCATTCAGAAGATGGTGGCGTATTTATTCATGTTATAAAACAACAAACAATTTATTCTGTTAGTTTTGGAATAGCAGTGACGTACTGGAGTATACAACACAGCCTGGTAGCTACTATAATCATTTATGGAGTGGTTGATACTTTTGGCTATATCTGTTGTTTTGGTCATCCTGTAGTTACTGCTATAGAGGTGAGTACAGTTGTTTTGAAACATCTCTTTATAGAAATGTACTTAAGAAAATATAATATTATCTGACTGTGATATTTAATTTGAAAAGTATTATTATTTAACTATTTTATTTCTAGAACTAAAAAAAACTGGAGAAGAACATAACGACGCAAGTTACAGTATATTGAAAATATGAAAAATCATTACTCGGTGGTTACTCTCTCTGTCAGTTTTAATCTTGAAAGTATATATATATACACATATTAAGTTCAAAGTCTAAATTATTGTTTAATACATAATTTTTAATTCTTCCAATTGAAGAACATTTTTCTTTAGTTCTTGAATTCAATTATTTTTTGTTCTGTTAGAAAATACCATAAAAAACACTAAAACCTAAGAACTTTACATATTCATAATCATGACTTTAGGCCTTAAACGGTGCTTTGTAAGAACCTCAACTAAAGGATTGTAAACGTTTATTTCATGTAAGCGCTAAAATAATTAACACTGACTACTAACAATAATGTACAGGATCTCGTGGGTTATATTCGATAATAAAAAGCAAGAATTTTGATGATTTTGAGTAAAAAGTAAGATAAGGTGCTTGAAAGTTGAAACTAGTAGTCTATGTTTTACTTCAAGAAGCATCACGTGAGTTTACAGAAGTTTGTAACTTACCCATCAGAAGCAGGTTATAGATTACTAGGATTCACAAAGAATGTCTGTACACTATTCATAAAGAGAGGAGTTACAGCTAAACCTGAAGCCACTATTCCAGTCACGAGGCCTTTCTTGGTGGGAAACCACTGTGAAAGGATTTGGTCATTTATTGCGTGACTTGCCTTTTAAATACGCAAAGTAAATATTATAGCATATATAAGTTTGGAAGTGTATTATATGAACTACATCAGTCATCAGTCGCAAATTTCGGTATTTGTATCACCAAACACAACCAATGAACACGAAATAAATAAAACTTTACACATAAAGAAAAATATACCTCGTCTATACTCTAGTGATAACTATATCTAGATTTCCAGCTGAGTAATAACTAGACCACTCTCATAAACGTTTGTAAAAGATGGTTATGAATATGTAAAGTTCTTAGGTTTTAGTGTTTTTTATGGTATTTCCTAACAGAACAAAACGTTTTGAAGTCTGTACAGTAGCTTTATAAAGTTATATGTCATACATTGTTCGTCTATTAAATTTATGGTATTTGGAAATGTTAAATGTTAGCTGTTGAAATTGGCTAAATGATATGTTAGCTAATAAACTCGAGTAAGGTATTTTAAAGAAATAAATATTATATCACATCGGAATTGAAGCTGTCATTTACACATAACTTTTATCTATGATTCATTTTTTTTTCTTTCGTTGTTTGTTAGTAAGTACAAAGCTATATAATGGGTTTGTCTGTGCTCACCACGGGTATAGAACCTGG
>NW_013775897.1:0-726 GCF_000517525.1 Limulus polyphemus
TCTTCTTGTTTCTTTTCTCGTTCTTCTTGTTTTTTTTTCTTTTTCCTTCAACAACTGCTGTAATCTCTCTTGTTTATTTTGCTGTTCGAGCTGCCATTGTTGTAGGTTTTCTTGCCACTGCTGTAATCTTTCTTCTTGTTTCTTTTCTTTTTCCTCCAACAACTGCTGTAATCTCTCTTGTTTATTTTGTTGTTCGAGCTGCCACTGTTGTTGTCTCTCTTCTTATTTCTTTTGCTGCCATCAAGTCTGCTAAGTTGTAGTTTGATTTTCCGCCTCTCGTTTCCATTTTTTTTTCGTTCCACTTCTGACACCAATTTGTTACATCTCCGTTTGTTAATTGATTTTCCGTAACTTCGTTCCGACGAAACTTTAGCGACACAAGTCCTTACTTAATAAAACTGGTTTATTCTTTCTGAATATAACTTTACCGATACACTTTTTTTCAACAGTCGCTCTATAACAAACGCTATAACAACTAACGTTAACTTCAACAATACTTTCTGACTGCAGTTCAATTACTCACTACCTACACACATTTATTCCGTCACGTTGTGACCATCTTATATATACCAGACTACCCTATATCTAGTAATCTCCCGACAATTTCCGAAGGTTCGAGAGAAGGAGTGGGGTGATATAGTCACGTGACCTCGCTGATGCAATAATACTGTTGCGTCAGCGAGTCACATGATTAGTGTGACGCCACGTTTCTAGAACTATCCCGTA
>NW_013775898.1:0-1372 GCF_000517525.1 Limulus polyphemus
CTGTATAATGTTGGTGGATCAATGAATCAAATGGTAAGTATCACCCTAGTTGTTTACCTCTATCCAGCTGTATAATGTGGGTGAATCAATGAATCAAGTGGTAAATATCACCCGAGTTGTTTAACTCTACCCAGCAGTATAATGTGGGTGAATCAATGAATCACATTATACAGCTGGGTAAAGTTAAACAACTAGGGTGATACCTACCACTTGATTCATTGATTCACCCACATTAAACAGCTGGGTAGAGTTAAATAACTAGGGTAATACTTAACACTTGAATCATTGATTCACCCACATTATACAGATGTGTTGATTTAAACAACTAGGGGTGATACTTACCACTTCAACTAGGGTGATACCTACCACTTGATTCATTGATTCACCCACATTATACAGCTGGGTAGAGTTAAACAACTAGTGTGATTCTTACCACTTGATTCATTGATTCACCCACATTAAACAGCTGGGTAGAGTTAAACAACTAGGGTGATACCTCCCACTTGATTCATTGATTCACCCGGGTGATACCTACCACTTGATTCATTGATTCACCCACATTATACAGCTGGGTAGAGTTAAACAACTGGGTGATACCTACCACTTGATTCATTGATTGACCCACATTATAGCTGTGTAGAGTTAAACAACTAAGGTGATATTTACCACTTGATTCATTGATTCACCCACATTAAACAGCTGGGTATAGTTAAACAACTAGGGTGATACCTATCACTTGATTCATTGATTCACCCACATTATACAGCTGGGTCGAGTTGAACAACAAGGGTGATACTTACCACTTGATTCATTGATTCACCCACATTATACAGCTGGGTAGAGTTAAACAACTAGGGTGATACAAACCTTTTGATTCATTGATTTACCCACATTAAACAGCTGGGTAGAGTTAAACAACAAAGGAGATACCTACCACTTGATTCATTGATTCACCCATATTACACAGCTGGGTAGAGTTAAACAACTAAGGTTATACTTTTCACTTGATTCATTGTTTCACCCACATTACACAGCTGGGTAGAGTTAAACAAAAAGTGTGATACCTACCACTTGATTCATTGATTCACCCACATTAAACAGCTGGATAGAGTTAAACAACTAGGGTGATACCTACTTCTTGATTCATTGATTCACCCGCATTAAACTGCTGGGTAGATTTAAAAACTAGGGTGATACCTACCACTTGATTCATTGGTTCACCCACATTAAACAGCTTGGTAGAGTTAGAAGTTGTTTAACTCTACCCAGCGGTATAATGTGGGTGAATCAATGAATCAAGTGGTAAGTATCACCCTATTCGTTTAACTCTACCCAGCTGTATAATGTCGGTGAATCAATGAATCAAGTGGTA
>NW_013775899.1:0-727 GCF_000517525.1 Limulus polyphemus
TAGTATAGGTTGATGTCCTGTTTCTTCACTGTGTTGGCGTATAGAGGAAACACAGGGGTTATTCAATTTTTTTTGGCTATTTAATGGAAATTCCCATATGTTCATAGGCTCTGACTTTTAAATGGCGTTTGGTTTTGCCAATATAGGAGGCCTTACAGTCTCCACACATGTAACAATAGACAAGCCAAGAATAATAAGGAATGGGGAGGAGATCTTTGGTAGGGAAGAAATATTTTATGCGTGATGTGGATTTAAAAACTAATCTTAAATCCATTTGAGGGTAGTAACGACCAAGAATGCGTTTAAGTTGATTTTTTAAATTTAAGCTTTGTTTGCCAGTATAAGGAAGACAAGAGTATATAGTAAATTTAGGTACAGTTGCAGGCTCTCCAGCAGTACATTATAAAAAACTAGGAAGCAACAGCACAAAAAACTAGGAGAAAACTAGACCAGTGGACGTCCAACTTTAGCCAATGCATTTCTCTCTCATTACAAACAGAAATGGCTTGACACCTGTCCAGTTAACTTTAGGCCTGTTCTATACAGAAGGTATGTGGATGATACTTTTATTCTTTTTAATAACAGTTATCAATGCTCAAAATTTTTAGAATACCTTAACTCACAACATCCTGCCATTAAATTTACATGTGACGTTTAAAAGAATAATAATTTACCTTTTTTCAGACATGCTCATTAACCGTAATGCTAATGGATTTTCCACATCAAT
>NW_013775900.1:0-727 GCF_000517525.1 Limulus polyphemus
TAACCGAGAGTATTGTTATGGTGTAAGTAATACAGATAGTATTATTATTGTTTAAGTAGTACAGAAAGTATTATTATGGTGTAAGTATTATTGACAGTATTAGTATGGTGTAAGTATTACATACATTATTTTTACGTTGAAGTATTACAGACAGTATTATTGTGGTGTAAGGATTCGAGATAGTATTGTTATGGTGAAAATATTACACATAGTATTATTTTAGTGTAAGTATTGCAGACAGTGTCATTTTGGTGTAAGTATTACAGAAAGCATAATTATGGTGTAACTATTCTAGACAGTATTATTATGGTGTAAGTTTTCAAGGCAGTGTTATTTTTTTGAAAATATTACAGAGAGAATTATTGTGGTGTAACTATTAAACAAAGTATTATTATGGTGTAAGTACTCCAGACAGTGTTATTATTATGGTGTGAGTTTTGAATACAGTATTATTTTGTTGAAAATATTACAGATAGTATTATTATAATGTACGTATTACTGAGAGTATTATTTTGGTGTAAGTATTACCGACCTGTATTATTATGGTGTAAGTATTACAGACAGGGTCATTTTGGTGTAAGTATTACAGAAAGCATTATTATGGTGTAAGTATTCAAGACAGTATTATTCTTGTGAAAATTTTCCAGACAGTATTATTATGGTGTAAGTTTTCCAGACAGTATTATTATGGTGTAAGTATTCCAGACAGTATTATTATGGTGTACGA
>NW_013775901.1:0-723 GCF_000517525.1 Limulus polyphemus
ACAAGTAGAATAAGTGATGACCAGGAAGCAGTACTTGGTTCTATCACTACTTGTTTCTTCATAATGTCTAGTTCCTTAAAGAACTTAGCCTGTTATAAATGTTGGGCTACATTTCCAATATCAATCTTATGAGGCCTGCTGGAAAAGGTATCTTGATCTTCTATGAGCAAGTCACGTCACATATGGCATTGATCAACTAGAATACCTCTACAGCTCTGGTCATATGTCTCTTATAAGTAAGGTGGTAAGCTGTGATTTGCACATGAGAATTCCTATATTCTACCTCAAAAGTGACTACACTAAATATTCTAAAACATCATCACTATTTTTGTTCCTTTATCTATACAGTACAGTCATATTTGTTCTCCACTTACAGCATCGATATCTTTAATCTTGTTATACAGTACCAGCATCGTTCTTTTCCTTGCATGTTACTTTTTCAGTCATTGGATATGTGTAGTTTCATATGTTTCAATGTCCCATCCGACTTGGCTCGAAATTTATGGTTTCTTGTGGCTCAAATTATGACATTTATATTTTTTGAGTCCACAGGAACTCATTCAACTACTTGAGAACCTACTGCAGAGTTTAGGTCTATCTGCTAGGCCTACCATGACTATTACCAGAGCCTTGTTTGTCACTTCACTTTCGGGGATCTTGACAGGCTTTCACGATTACCGAAACAGATACCAGGCCAAAAACAATTCTCCACCATACTTTACC
>NW_013775902.1:0-726 GCF_000517525.1 Limulus polyphemus
CGTGTTTACTCTGCTGATCAGATAAATGTATAATTGTATTTACTTTACTGATCACATAAATGTAATATTGTGTTTACTCTACTGATCAGATAAATGTAAAATTGTGTTTACTCTACTTATCACATAATTGTAATATTGTGTTTACTCTACTGATCAGATAAATGTATAATTGTGTTTACTCTACTGATCAGATAAATGTAAAATTGTGTTTACTCTACTGATCAGATAAATGTATAATTGTGTTTACTCTACTTATCACATAAATGTAATATTGTGTTTACTCTACTGATAAGATAAATGTATAATTGTGTTTACTCTACTGATCAGATAAATGTAAAATTGTGTTTACTCTACTTATCACATAATTGTAATATTGTGTTTACTCTACTGATCAGATAAATGTATAATTGTGTTTACTCTACTGATCAGATAAATGTAAAATTGTGTTTACTCCACTGATCAGATAAATGTAATACTGTGTTTACTCTACTTATCACATAAATGTAATATTGTGTTTACTCTACTGATCAGATAAATGTATAATTGTGTTTACTCTACTGATCAGATAAATGTATAATTGTGTCTACTCTACTGATCAGATAAATGTATAATTGTGTTTACTCTACTGATCAGATAAATGTATAATTGTGTTTTCTCTACTGATCAGATAAATGTATAATTGTGTTTACTCTACTGATCACATAAATTTAAAATTGTGTTTACTTT
>NW_013775903.1:0-436 GCF_000517525.1 Limulus polyphemus
GAGAAGTGGGTAAACTAACCTTTCTAGTAGCTGAAGTCCAGACTGGTAATACTAAAGGACTTCGAGAAATTGGTAAATGTCAGATTCCTCAGATGAGAAGTGGGTAAACTAACCTTTCTAGTAGCTAAAGTTCAGGCTGGTAACACTAAAGGACCACGAGAAATTGGTAAATGTCAGATTCCCCAGATGAGAAGTGGGTAAACTAACCTTTCTAGTAGCTCAAGTCCAGACTGGTAACACTAAAGGACCAAGAGAAATCGGTAAATTCAGATTCTCCAGATGAGAAGTAGGTAAACTAACCTTTCTAGTAGCTGAAGTCCAGACTGGTAACACTAAAGGACTTCGAGAAATTGGTAAATGTCAGATTCCCCAGATGAGAAGTGGGTAAACTAACCTTTCTAGTAGCTAAAGTTCAGGCTGGTAACACTAAAGGACC
>NW_013775904.1:0-727 GCF_000517525.1 Limulus polyphemus
GATAGATCTTCCTTCTTCAGTTGTGAAAGCCAAATTATCCTGAATAAGAAAGGTCTGCCTTTGAAAAATACGTGGGTTGTGAGGTTTCTTGTTTGCTAATTTTTATTCTTTTGATTCCAGTGTGATTTCTTTGTTTCTAGAATTACAAACCAGCTCTCATTCTGTATTGTGTTTGTTCAGTTTACATATTAAGTGGCTTTCTTATTCTGACTAATAACTTTGCATGATCTACAGACACATCAAAAAGGTGTTTCTCTACACAGTTTACATGTAGTGATGGTTCATTTCTTTTTAGGGGGGAGGGTCAGAGCTCATAACAAAGCATAATTTTTGGGGTTTTGGTTAATTACCTGGCCATATTTTGACCAATTTACATGGGACTTATCTGAAGAATACTATTCTACAGGTCCTTTACATATATTTAAAAAATGGTGCACTTGCTCATTTTTTAGTAATTATAGGGGAATCAAGATGCCACAAAAAACAAATATAATTGTTGGGCTTTTTTAACAATTACTCCACTGTTTTTTGGCCAATTTACGTGGGATATGGTAGAAAGATACTTTTTTTACAGATTCCAAACAGAAATATAGAAAATTTTGGAATTTTTGTCTTTTGATCAATTTTTCAGCAAGAAAAGCACAATTTGGGGATTTTGTGAATTATTCTTCTGTATTTCAACCAAATTACATGGGATTTGATACAAAAATATCTGCTTGCAGGCCCC
>NW_013775905.1:0-1934 GCF_000517525.1 Limulus polyphemus
ATGGTGGTTATATATTTGGTAACTAGAGTTACACCTAGGTGTTCATGGAGTAGTTGTACCATGTAAGGCTAAAGATGAATATGGTGGTTATAAATTCTGTAACTAAAGTTACACCTAAGTGTTCATGGAGTAGTTGTACCAAGTAACGCTAAAGATGAGTATGGTGGTTACAAATTCAGTAACAAGAGTTACACCTTGGTGTTTATGGAGTAGTTGTACAAAGTAAGGCTAAAGATGAGTATGGTGGTTATAAATTTGGAAACTAGAGTCACACATATGTGTTCGTGGAGTTGTTGTACCAAATAACGCTAACGATGAGTATGGTGTTACACATTCAGTAACTAGAGTAACACTTATGTGTTCGTGGAGTAGTTGTACCAAGTAACGCTAAAGATGAGTATGGTGGTTATAAATTCGATAACTAGAGTTAAATCTAAGAACTACTCCATGAACAATTTTTAGCCTTACTTGGTACAACACTCCATGAACACCTAGGTGTAACTCTAGTTACCGAATTTATAACCACCATACTCATCTTTAGCCTTACTTGGAACAACTACTCCATGAACACCTAGGTGTAACTCTAGTTATTGAATGTGTAACCCCATACTCATCTTTAGCGTTATTTGGTACAACAAATCCACAAACATCTAAGCGTAGCTCTAGTTAACGAATTTATAACCACCATAGTCATCTTTAGCGTTATTTGGTACAACTACTCCATGAACACATAGAAGTGACTGTAGTTAGAGAATTTATAACCACCATACACATCCTTAGCCTTACTTTGTACGCTTATAACCAACATACTCGTCTTTAGCGTTATTTGGTACAACAACTCCACGAACACCTAGGTGTAGCTCTAGTTACCGAATTTATAACCACTATACTCATCTTTAGCCTTACTTGGTACAACTACTCCATGAACACCTAGGTGTAACTCTAGTTACAGTATTTATAACCACCATACTCATATTTAGCCTTACTTGGTACAACTACTCTTTAAACACCTAGGTGTAGCTCTAGTTAGAGAATTTTTATCGACCATACTCATCTTTAGGGTTATTTGGTACAACAACTCCACGTAAACCTAGGTGTAGCTCTAGTTACCGAATTTATAACCACCATACTCGTCTTTAGCTTTACTTGGTACAACAACTCCACGAACACCTAGGTGTAACTCTAGTTACTGAATTTATAAACAACATACTCGTCTTTAGAATTACTTTTTACAACTACTCCATGCACACCTAGTTAGCGCATGTTAAACCACCATACTTACCTTTAGCCCTTCTTGGTACAACAACTCCATGAACACCTAGGTGTAACTCTAGTTACCGAATTTATAAATACAATACTCATCTTCAGCCTTACATGGGACATCTTTTCCATGAACACCTAGGTGTAACTCTAGTTTTCGAATTTTTAACCACCATACTCATCTTTAGCCTTACTTGGTACAACTAGTCCATGAACACTTAGGTTTAACTCTAGTTTCGGAATTTATAACAACCATATTCTTCGGTAACTAGAGTTACACCTAGGTGTTTGTGGAGTAGTTGTACCAAGTAAGGCTAAAGATGAGTATGGTGGTTGTAAATTCGGTAATTAGAGCTACGCCTAGGTGTTCGTGGAGATTTTGTACCAAATAACGATAAAGATGAGTATGGGGTTACACGTTCAGTAACTAGAGTTACACCTAGGTGTTCATGGAGTAGTTGTACCAAATAAGGCTAAATATGAATATGGTGGTTATAAATTCGGTAACTAGAGTTACACCTAGGTGTTCGTGGAGTTGTTGTACCAAGAAGGGCTAAAGGTAAATATGGTGGGCACATGCGCTAACTAGGTGTGCATGGAGTAGTTGTACCAAGTAAGGCTAAAGACGAGTATGGACGTTATAAATTCGGTAACTAGAGCTACACCTAGGTGGA
>NW_013775906.1:0-725 GCF_000517525.1 Limulus polyphemus
AAAGTTTTGTAATAGCCATCAAGATGACTGGGATGTCTTACTCCCTCCACTGTTGATGGCCTATAGGACAGCAGAGCATGAAACCACTGGATACACGCCAGCAAAGTTGGGAACTTCGGTTGCCAGTGGATCTGTTAACAGGATGCCCTCCTTATGAAGAGTTGCCTGAGAATGTGTCAGAGTTTGTGAAAGTGTATCGGAAAGGATGGATGATATTCACCATCAAGTGCGTTCAAACTTGGAAATGTCTGCTGATTCGATGAAGTTAGCTTATGATAAGAGATCTACTGAAGTCAGCTTTGTACCAGAAGACAAAGTCTCCTAAGTTGTCTTCTGTATGGGAAGGCCCATATGATATAGTGGATTGTCTCTCAGACGTGACTTTCCTGATAAAATGTGGTCGGCGAGGTAAGCCACAAGTGGTGCATGCCAACAGGCTTTGGCATTATCACGGTCCAGGACATTTCATTTGGGAGAAAGTGAACTACAGAACAAATGACGCTGCTGAAAACGTGTCACCTGAAAAAGCCACTGGCAAAGAAGAAAGTCTACCAGGTTTTGAGAAGGGAAACGGTGAAGCCCTTGATGAAGTTACTACTACTGATGTGACTGTTACTGACGATAGGACACTTCCTGATGAAGCAGATGAACTCCACGTGAAGTAGAAGCCAATGAGACGGAGACCAGTATGGAAGAAGATACGTCCCGTAAAATTAAGAGACTTT
>NW_013775907.1:0-727 GCF_000517525.1 Limulus polyphemus
GCCCCTCATTTCTACAGAGAGAAATAGTAAGCGAGAAACATGAAACTAAACTTCAATTATAGAGAAAAATCAAAGGAACAATGAAAAGCATGAAACTGATAATTAGCTCTGTTGAAAAATAAATTCGACACTTAATGGAAAAATAAAATTCAAAAATCACAAAAGAGAAACGAATGTCAAGTTATAAGCAGGATTGCTACAGAAATAACGAAATCAACTTTTATGGAAAAGAAATCTGTAACACATACAGATAATGAATAATACAATACGTAAATCTGTAAAAACACAAACAATGTAAAAAACAGAGAATACACCAAATGTTATAGAAAACATTTAAAAATAGAGTTAGCTAAAAAGAACAATGTAGAAAAACGCCACATTTCTACAAAGAGCTATAATTCTGTATCTTAAGGGTATTGAAATATCTATATCATAATATATGCAAATGTAATGTTAAATATAGATTTAGTTAAAAATACCACAATGATTTTATTAAATATATTGTTATAATCGTATTGCGGGTGTTTTTAATAGTAGTGTAAATACCACCACAAATGATGTTGTTGTAAATGGCTCTGATAAATAGTGATCCGATAAAATCAGTAAAGTATCGAAAACGTAAAACGATAGCTTACTGTATGTTTTAAACCAAGTGATAGAAAAGAAAGTGAAATGAGAGATAACTATAGGAAACATGAAAAACGTAAGAATTTTGTGAAAGTAAGCT
>NW_013775908.1:0-725 GCF_000517525.1 Limulus polyphemus
ACGACATCGAGGTCACGTGACTAGTATCACGCCACGTCATTCTCGAACTTTCACGTCTTTTCCTTAAATCTCGTGATCTTTTAGATATAGTGTAGTCTTGTATATATAAGACCGGCCACGAAGCGATGGACAGGGTAATGAGTAATTGAACTGCAGTCAGAGAGTGTGTAATTGAACTGAGTATTGTTGAAGTTGAGCACGTGAGATGTTCGTTGTTATAGCTTTTGTTATAGCGCGACTGTTGAAATTAAGTGTATCACAAAGTTATATTCAGAAAGAATAAACCAGTTTTATTTAAGAAAGGACCTGTGTCGCTAAAGTTTCGTCGGAACGATGTTACAGAAAATTAACTAACGAACAGAGACGTAACAAATTGGTGTCAGAGAGTGGGATAAAAAAATGGAAATGAGAAGCAGCAAATCAAACTACAGCCTAGCAGACTTGATGGCAGCAATACAAGAACAGCAAAAGAAACAAGAAGAACGAGAAGAGAAATTACAACAGTTGTTAGAGGAAAAAGAAAAGAAACGAGAAGAGAGACAACAGCAGTTGCAAGAAAACCTGCAACAGTGGCAGCTCGAACAACAAAATAAACAAGAAGAGAGATTACAACAGTTGTTGGAGGAAAAAGAAAAGAAACAAGAAGAGAGATTACAACAGTTGTTGGAGTAAAAAGAAAAGAAACAAGAAGAGAGACAACAACAGTGGCAAGAAAACCTGCAACA
>NW_013775909.1:0-1170 GCF_000517525.1 Limulus polyphemus
AATGAAAGAAGAATTATCTATAAAATATCAAGGAAACCATTTCAAAACCGATTTAAGGGAAGAAGAATTAATGATGAAAATATTAGAAGTAAAAATAAACGAATGTTAAAACAAAACCACTCTAAAACAAGGTCCTTAGACAATATTTACAATGTCAATCCAAGAATTAAATTTATCAGGATATCCTAACCATCTTACAAATACCTTATCACCTTTCTGTCTAATTATTTTTTTTAATCAGATAAACTTCATCATTCTTAATTTCCTTCAATTTTTCATCATTTAGATCTTTAAGTTTGAGTTAAAATATCTTTTTCAAAACTTAAGGTATAACAAATATTTCATCCGTAAAATTTGGTAAGTATTGTTGCGTCAGCGAGGTCACGTGACTAGTATCACGCCACTCCTTCTCAAACCTTTGTGAATTGTCGGGAGATTACTAGATTGGGGGTAGTCTGTTATATATAAGACGTTCACAACGTGACGCAACAACAGTGTAATGAGTAATTGAATGTATGTGGACAAAATATTGTTGGCCACGTGAGACGTGAATTATAGTGTTTGTTATAGAGCGACTGTTGAAATTAAGTGTATCGTAAAGTTGTATTCAGAAAGAATAAACCAGTTTTATTAAGAAAGGACTTGTGTCGCTAAAGTTTCGTCGGAACGATGTTACGGAAAATTAACTAGCGAACGGAGACGTAACAGTATTATTTTTTGAAGGGTCAGAATTTCAAAATATAAATGATGATAAAGTGCTACTAGATATGAAGTTGAAGTGTTTAAAGAGAAGAAACTACAAAAAATTAAAACTGGCAAAGGAATGAATTCACTGATAAACAAGCCTAAAATTATTCAATTGTCAGAATGATCACTCCTTTACAACTGAAAGTGATATTAAAGCCCAGATTGTTGAAAGATTTCATAGAATTTTGAGAATTAAAATGTGGAAATATTTTACTGCTTATAATACAAGGAAAGAGATTGATGTTTTAGATAAATTAATAAAAATTATAACAATTCATATCATAGATCAATTAAGAGGAATCCACTTGAAAAAAGTAAGAAATAAAATGAATGTAAAGTATTAAATAATCTATATAATGTAAAAATTATTCCTATTTTGAATGCTTTTGTTATTTTTTCCCGTTTTTACTTTGATGATAACAG
>NW_013775910.1:0-1704 GCF_000517525.1 Limulus polyphemus
TAGGCCTTGTGTGCCATGCTTTCCTAAGTCTTGTGCCAGCTCTTGCAGGCTCTTCCCTTTAGCACGGATTCTCGTCCTAAACCTAGCTCTGTAGACTTCCGACTGATTTTGGGTCCGTACCTGAGTTCTAGAGCCGCTACCAGTGTTCTATAATTGTGCCTGTCATCTGCTGACAACTGTCCAAGTATTTCCAGTGGTTGTCCTTTCAAGCTCGTTGCCAGATATACTGCTTTCTGCTCTTCAGTCCATCCATTCATTTCTGCCAGTAGCTCAAATTGTTCTCTATATGCTTCCCATGGTGCTTTCCCATCGTATTCCTGTGGCTTCCTTCTTACTGAATCACTCCTATTACTGGCATTCATATCTGGGATGCGACTTCTAACAGGACTGAAGAGGTCTGCATTAGGGTTTAGCTGCAGGGTCTGGATAGGGCTTGTCATTGTCTGGGGCTGGTTAAGTCGATGGTTAATGTATCCTCCTTGTGTAAAAGCAAAAAGTCGTCCTTTAACGTATCTAATTCGCTTTTAAATTTACTAATGTCTTCCATTTGTACTTCTTGCCACTGTTGTAGTCTCTCTTCTCGTTTCTTTTCTTTTCCTCCAACAACTGCTGTAATCTCTCTTCTTGTTTATTTTCTTCCTCTTCTAACAACTGCTGTAACTTCTCTTCTTGTTTATTTTCCTCCTCCTCCAACCACTGCTGTAGTCTCTCTTCTTGTTTATTTTCGTAACAAATTGGTGTCAGAAAGTGGGATAAAAAAAAAGAAGAAGAAAAAGAGAAGATGGAAACGAGAAGCGGCAAATCAAACTACAGCTTAGCAGATTTGATGGCAGCAATACAAGAACAGCAAAAGAAACAAGAAGAGAGACAACAGCAGTTGCAAGAAAACCTGCAACAGTGGCAGCTCGAACAACAAAATAAACAAGAAGAGAGATTACAGCAGCTGTTGGAGGAAAAGAAAGAAACAAGAAGAACGAGAAAGAAACAAGAAAGATTACAGAAGTGACAAGAAAACCTACAACAATGGCAGCTCGAACAGCAAAATAAACAAGAGAGACTACAGCAGTGGTTGGAGGAAAAAGCCTCCAGTCGTTAGTTGATTTTCCGTAACTTCGTTCCGACGGAATATTGTTGGCCACGTGAGATATTGCGTTTGTTATATCGCGACTGTTGAAAATAAGTGTATCGTAAAGTTGTATTCGGAAAGAATAAACCAGTTTTATTAAGTAAGGACTTGTGTCGCTAAAGTTTTGTCCGCATACATTCAATTACTCATTACACTGTTCCGTCACGTTGTGACCATCTTATATATACCAGACTACCCCAATCTAGTAAACGCTAGGGCATTCTTGAAGGAACAGGATATTTCTAGAAAATAGGTGGCTGACGCAACACTGCCCTCTCCATAGCATTGCTCGTCCCGAACAATAGCCACTTACAATAAACCAATAACAATTAACAATAACTTAATTAAATGTACAGAATTACAATCACAAAATTACAATTCAACAAAGTCTCTTAATTTTACGGGACATATCTTCTTCCGTACTGCTCTCCGTCTCGTTGGCTTCTGCTTCATGTGGGGTTCATCTGCTTCATCAGGAAATTTCCTATCGTCGGTAACAGTCATATCAGTGGTAGTAACCTCATCAAGAGCTTCACCATTTCCCTTCTCAAAACTGAGCAGAGTTTCTCCTTCGACGG
>NW_013775911.1:0-723 GCF_000517525.1 Limulus polyphemus
GGAATTTGTAGTTTCAGTAAATAATGTCTACAATATCTCCAGCCTTGTTTGCTTACTTTTTTACGATCCCTATTTGCAGGTTTTCAAATTCCCAATCTTTTATTTATCTTGTGTGCTGGCTTTTTATGCCCAACTATGGACAAAGTATTACTTGATATGGTAGCTAACTTTATATATTTTAATGATAATAAGCATAGCTAGTAGCTAGCTGCTACGGTACGTGATGATTTACTGTAGCTTTTGACTATTTGATCGCATTAGTTCGAAATGTAATATGTTATACTTCAGCTGAAGATTGTAATGGAGATTTGTTTGAGAATATAGAGAGCATTTATAGTTTCTGTGTAACTAAATTCTCCATATATGTAATACATAGCAATGGGAAAAATATGACTAGACTAAGACACAACCCCCACTAAGCGCGTATAAAATTTTACCAGTAGGAAAGCAGCCTTTTCAAATAAAACATATGTCTGAAACATCGCTTTAAATAAACCTTCGTGTCTTTTAATGTAATTATTCTACGAATGTGTGTAATAAAATTTAATAGTATGTGTATTGATTTATTTTACTCTTTCACTTCATACGTAATATAGGGTTGGCTCCCTAAAGACACCGATTGTATAGTGCACAAAGCATTGAATATGTACATTGTTACAGTCATCTAATGTTCATCTATTATTGACTGGTAATTCGTGTTTCACATTGTACTTAAGTTTTTTT
>NW_013775912.1:0-728 GCF_000517525.1 Limulus polyphemus
TCATTCTTTGTATGAGAGACAAATATTATTATTTCTCCTTCTTTTTCTTTTCTTGTGCGAGATATTAAAAGTTAAAAACTTTTCAATGACCTCTGAGATTTCATTGATATTCACTGAATTTTCAAGATGTCGAAATTCCAAAAATAAATTTTTAACGGATTCAAGAACCTTTACAATCTCTAGGGAAATTATTTTCTGGCGAAATTAATCGATGTCGCCAACATTTCTTAAATTCTCCATTTTAACTTTGAAACATAAAAGTGTTCTTTTTCCAAAGAAAATTAGTTTAAACACAAATACAAAAATCGTATAATCTAAGCGCCAAAATTCTTCATTCATCAGTTTGCCCATGATGAAGAATGGCCCACCTTTCGAAAGTGCTCGAGTTATTTGGTTTTGTGTTTGTCTTAATTGATTTTTGAACCTACGTGGTTTCCCAAAACCATGAAGGTAGTTTTGTTTATTTATTTCATAATTACAGTTGGCTTATGATATTCCTAAGACACTTACCCATGCTTGATAGCATCGCCATATTTCCGTTTTGAACTATAATAAAACAAACCATGTACGTCATATGTCGTGAATACACTGGTTTCTGATCTAGTGTATTAAAAACTTTCTGATTCAAAATTCTGAAAAAGGTGGCACGATCGGTAAAAAAAATATTATTTTTTGTTTTATTGAAAAATTGGGGATTGAAATGAATTGTGTAATTTAGTAACCATGTT
>NW_013775913.1:0-726 GCF_000517525.1 Limulus polyphemus
ATTCAGACCCCAGTAGCACAGCAGTATGTCTGCGAACTTACAGCGCTAGAATCCCGGTTTCGATACCCGTGGTGGGCAGAGCACAGATAGCCCATTGTGTAGCTTTGTACTTAATCACAAATAAACAATACAATGATATTCACCTTGTGGAATATTTGAAGTTAAGAGTGTTTTATTATATGAGTAAAGTAGGATACAATATAAATCTCATATATATATATGAAAATATAACGACAGTTAAAATATATTGCTTTATGGAATTAAATATAGATATTAAGTTCGTTAGTATGGATCTCGTAAATTTATCTTTTTTTTGGTCTAAAATAAAAAAGTTAATACATAAACTTGTTTAACACGTGGTGTATCTAGTGCATGTTTGATATTTTTACATGGCTATTCCAGGTTATAAGTCATGAAAATATTGTGTGCCCTCCACTCCTGGGTGGCTCAGAGTTTAGCCCGAGGGTTTACAACGCTAAAAATTGGGTTTCAATACCCGTGGAGGGAAGAGCACTGATAGCCTATTGTATAGCTTTGTGCATAACACGAAATCTTGAATAGCAATAGTTTTTCCTTGATCGATGTTTGGATTATAAATGTAATGTTAGCGTAGTTTGTTTGTTATGAATTACGCGCAAAGCTACACGAGAGCTATCTGCGCTAGCCGTCCCCAATTTAGCAGTGTAAGACAAGAGGGAAGGCAGCTAGACATCAATCACCCACGCC
>NW_013775914.1:0-723 GCF_000517525.1 Limulus polyphemus
CTATTCCAATCTCTGTTCCCACCATTCCTTCCAGTGACTGCCTGGGTCAGCCTCTGGTGTCCGTGCGGGTCCTTCTTTGGCCCCTAAATACAGGATGGTCATTCAATCACGTCCTCAGTCATTGAATTCTCACTCTGGTGACAGAGATCTGCCCACTCAGTCAAGGGTAGGATCCATGGAGGTCGATCGACCTCCATCTAGTAAAGAAAAAGGCATGGTCATAAACTGAAGGGTTCTCCATCCTGTTCTCCTAAACCTACATAAAAATGGCCACTTTGATACAGTGGAACTGTCGAGGTTTTGTTCTAATCTCGATGACATTAAGGTCTTGATTTACTCCTATCATCCCATGTGTCTCTCCTTACAGGAAACATTTTTGAAACAGTCACCTTTTGGCAGTTTTCTTTGTACCGGAATAACAGGTTGTGTGATGGGCAGGTGCATGGTGGGATGGCACTGCTGGTCGACCAGCATGTACTATCCTTATCTATGTCCCTCAATACACCCTTGGAGGCTGTGGCCATCTGTGTATCCTTGGGTTGTACCATCACTGTTTGCTCTCTCTACCTGTCTCCTGGGGAGACTTATGATCAATCGGACCTTAATGCTCTTGTTGACCAGTTGCCATCTCCCTTTTTACTTCTGGGAGACTTTAATGTACACAACCCCGTCTGGGGTGGTGCTGATATTGATAGGAGGGGTCGTTCCATAGAATGTATGTCT
>NW_013775915.1:0-989 GCF_000517525.1 Limulus polyphemus
ATCAATCCTTCAAAAATAATGCAAAGAAAACAGTAGGAATGACATTTGCATCATCCCCACATAATAGCACAGGCAAGAATTTACATATAGCAATATATATATACTATTCAATCACAAATGAGTTTAATTTACCCTATGTTTGTCTGTCAACATTCTACTACACTGTGTGCCTGTGCTATCATGTAGGAATGATGCAAATGCCATCCCTACTATCTTGTTTGCATTGTTTTTGAAGGATTGATATTAGCCATCCCTACATTTACTTCCTTTTTTGAAATTTTTTTTCTTTATTTTATACATTATAGCGGAATAACTATATGCTATATATGCACAACTTTTGATACACGACTAGGAGTTGACTACTAACAGGTATTGTCAAGTGAGCAACTATTTTATATCGTAATAGCTATAATATTTGGTAACAATTAGAATACGACCTGTAAAATTCCAAATGTTTTTAGAAGGCAATGTTTTTCATAAATGTTTTAAGCCATGATAATATGTGCAGTCTATTAGAACAATTTCTTGAAAAAAATTAACCCCAGACATTCACTTATTCTGATTCCTTCTATTTCATTCGTACTTGAAGGTACAACAGAAGAGCAACTGCTTGAAATATAACAGGGGTATGAGCACTGTTATTTTATCAGGCTGTAAAATTATAACCGAGCGGAATAAAGGTGTTCTTAATTTAAAAAAGAAATACATCGCTTTACTCTTAATATGAGTATGATTTATTATCATAGTTCGACAAGGTAAACATGGAAATCCAGGAATTGTGATTACTATAAAGAAGTACGTATTTTACGTCCTCCTCCTTTTGTTTAATCTTCTGTAATTTCATATATTATGAACATGTTGCAGTAACATTGCTAATAATTTTAAAAGCATTATATTTTTACTGGTGGAGCAGTAAAGTTAACGACAGAAAAAGGTAAGTAATAACATTTCATTTCCACTTTATCTGCTAATTGGGCTTTACACTCAGT
>NW_013775916.1:0-726 GCF_000517525.1 Limulus polyphemus
ATAAGCTCGGCAAATAAAGCGGAGATATAATAGCAGGTAGAGAGATATAGAGACAGATAATTGAGTCAATCGAGCGGTAGTGACCGTAAGTAAAGTGCGTGAGTCGTTGTGAATTATAGCGTGTGTTTAAGTTAAAGTGACTATGGAAATTAAGTGTATTGCAAAGTTGTATTGAGAAAGAATAAACTAGTTTTATTTAAGAAAGGACTTGTATCGCTGAAGTTCTTCGGAAAGAATTTTTACGGGAAATTAACAAATGCACAGAGACGTAACAATATAAATAATGTCTCAACCACTACTAAGTCTGTTATATCCCAACCGGCCTGATCAGCCCTAGATTTCACAAAAGGCCTCGTTGACAGCAGTAATAGGTTAACATATTTTTTGTTATATGTTCTTTTTACTTTTAATCAGCATCCGTTAAAAAAGGGCCTTCAACCCGACCATATATTTTAAGCAGTTAATTAGAGAGAAATGCCTCACACTAGGCTCGCTCGATCTAGAATTTTCGACTAAAGGGTTTAATTAGTTTTTCACACATAAAAAAGTATTTTTAATAAAATGATACAACCATTTAAATTTAAGCAACATAATGAAACGTAATCACAAAACAAAAAATGTAAAATTATAAAAATCATATACATATATTTTTAGCGTTTGCAAATTAGCTCTTACTAAACTCTTTTAAAATACAAAACTAAACAAGGAATTTGAAGAAATAACTTT
>NW_013775917.1:0-725 GCF_000517525.1 Limulus polyphemus
CCCCAGCACCCTCACCCGCTCCTGAAACAGTACTGCCTTCTACTTCAAGTGAAACATCCGTGAAAGTAACCTCCAGTACTCAAACAACAAACCTTCAAACAATGTCTCAGCAGACACAAACCCTCTCACCAATATCAACCATGTCACCCCTACCAACCATGTGTGACGCCTCAACTTCAACAGACATCCTTGAATCTGTACACCAAGAAACACAGACTAGGGTCGTCAAGAAAGACCGAAGAATTCAAACTGAAGACCTCAACGACACTGACACCAAGAGAATGACAAGAGCCACGACAAGAACGTCAGACGCACTTCCAACTGAAGCCCCCGTGTCACCCAGAACGATCCAGCTACAAAATTTCCAGCTCTGACGAATAATCAGCCGTAGCCCGATCCATCTAAACCAAGAACCAGCAATTTCGAGAATGACGTCGTCTCTTCACCCGGACAACCTGTTCTAGACTTTAAACATCGCCAGCAGCTACATTGAGTGTACCCTATGTCAACTAACAACATGCATTTTTTCACAGCATTCTCCGGGCACGGTCAGGGCATATTATTCGGCGCTCTGGTCGTGAAAGTGTGTTTTCTCGGGGTACTCCCGTTTCCCTCCACAGCAAAATATCTCCTAATGCTTTGGATCCTCTGATCCTAGCCCTGAAAAGGACCAACCCAGGCTAAAAGTAAAAGGTAAGAGTAAATGTTACTCTTTAGTTCTATAG
>NW_013775918.1:0-1008 GCF_000517525.1 Limulus polyphemus
CACTAGTTATTCTATGTTCAATTTACATATGTATGTTCATGTAGTAAACACAAACACTAGTTAAAATAATTACAGTGGATTTTTTTTCTACAAAAATTGGCTAAAGCAAATATTTTTTTACTGTTACCAAAAAACACAGTGTACATATTTTAGTATTTTTTAACAACATTTTTCTTTATGAAGCCATTTTAGATAAGATGGTCAAACTAGCAACACATCCTGCAGGAAGTAGAGGATGTTACATTCACCAGCATTATCTTTACTGTTGCCCGGTTCAGCATTGCCAAATAATGCTAAGTTATGGAATGACCAAAAAAAAAAGATGGGGAACACAGTTTTGTGTGCCCCGGTGCTATGTTGTCAGTGAAGATGTGGTTTGTAGCACTCGGATAGCTGGGAAGTAGTATGATAAAAGAGTGAAAGGCCACGAAAACATTAGTGGTAAAAGAGTGAAAGGCCACAAAAACATTAGTGGTCCGCAGTAAACATTTTTCCCTATGAACTACATGATTGAAACATTTCATAGCAATACATTTTAATGGTGATTAGAATTTAGTAATTGGGAGGATAATTGTGTTTGTTTTACATAGAAAGTTTATCATTATTTAAATGATTCAGTGGTTCAGTATAAACCTGTTGAGCAAGAACACACTTCAGCAAACTGTCTCATTTTCACCACCTTGTAATGTAGTTTCACAGAGCCAAGACAGGATTAAAGTGCAATTCAGTGTCTTACAGATTATTTGTAGCTAGCCAAATGATTTATGTCTATTTGATACAATCACATTTGGCTAGCTACAAATAATCTGTAAGACACATTTATGTCTATTTGAAAAAAATCACATTTGGCTAGCTACAAATAATCTGTAAGACACATGTCTATTTGATACAATTCACATTTGGCTAGCTACAAATAATCTGTAAGACACATTTATGTCTATTTGAAAAAAATCACATTTGGCTAGCTACAAATAATCTGTAAGACACATGTCTATTTGATACAATTCA
>NW_013775919.1:0-727 GCF_000517525.1 Limulus polyphemus
ACTGAACAGTTGTATGTAAATAAGAATGCTACGAACATTTTCATTCAATTTTGTACTTGACTTTTTTGTTTACTTTCAAAGAACAGTTTATAAAGACAGGTGAAGATCTCTTAAAGCTAGGTTTGAAAGAACATCAGCGAAGAAATGATGAAAGAAAGGACTTTCTAAATTGTGTAGAAGAGGCAGTTCTTGAAAATAGAGCTCTTGGTACAGAGAAAGTGGAGGCATTTCTGGAGTATAAGAACAGTGTAAGACACATGAAATATTATGTATACATACACATTACAGTAATATAAAAAAAGCTGAAGTGAAAAAACAGTTTAAAACATTTAGCTTTGATACCTTCTTTATTTGAGTAATAACTGTTTGGGTGTTATTTATTATGTTCTTCAGAACTTTGTGAAAATTATAAACAGAACTTTCTATGAATAACATCTAAATAAACTTATAAGAATCATAAAATAAACAACTTTAAAGTGTTCTGCTACTTGTACGGCTGTTAGTTGATAACACATACTGATATACATTTATGTGTGTATATATATAAATAATTCCACATAATAAATTTATCAATACAATCATCATTAGTGTCCATTAAACAACTTTAAAGTGTTCTGCTACTTGTACGGCTGTTAGTTGATAACACGTACTGATATACATTTATGTGTGTATATATAAATAATTCCACATAATAAATTTATCAATACAATCATCATTAGTGTCCCTG
>NW_013775920.1:0-727 GCF_000517525.1 Limulus polyphemus
ATGCAGCATTCTTGAGATTATACTTCTTAAAAGTTTATGTGTCTGTGACTTCTTAATGTCATATCAGATTTTTATATTTTCCATTTACTTTTTTTCTGGGAAAAGTGTTTTGGATATCTAAAATCTCTTTCAATGAGCTATATTCTCTGTCTCCTGCCTTGTCTGATGCCATAGGACTATGTTTCCTCATATTTTTCTCATATGTAGTTCACAGTACTTCGTGAACAGCCAAGGTCTTCTACATTTTTTCTTAAACTCCATCCGGCATTAATTCCGGTGTTAATTCTCTCTGTTTTGACACCACAATAACTTAGCTGTGATTTGGGGGGGGGGGACAAGTAATTTTTTGTATATGTAGCTGCATGAGAAACTAAGAATGGGAAAATCTAAAACTTTTTGTCATTGATGGCTGGTGTAGAAGCTAGTTAAAATTGTGTGACAGTGTTGCACCACTCTGTATCTGGATTAGACATCTTGAACTACTTTTAGAAAAATGAGTGCCATGTAATTATTTGTGTAGCATATTAAGGTCATTTATAAAGTGAGAAAATTATTAATTTTTCTGTTTTCATGCTTTTTCCAACATTTTAAACTACAGTGGTTTTTATTTCTTGAGTGGCAAGAACTCAAACTAAAGGAGCAATGAAGTGTTCTGTTACGTCTCTGTTCGTTTGTTAATTTTCCGTAAAAATTCTTTCCAAAGAAACTTTAGCGATACAAGTCCTTT
>NW_013775921.1:0-723 GCF_000517525.1 Limulus polyphemus
ATATATATATATATATATATATATACACACACACACACAAAAAAACACTAATATTACAAATAACCACTCTCAGATACGAATACACAAAGGTCTTAACGTCTACTTTCAATACTCTCGCTGGAAAGAGAGCTAATATTATTCGATTTGGTTTTGTTTGTTTGGAAATTCGCGCAAAGCTACACGAAGGCTATCTGCGCTAGCAGTCCCTAATTTAGCAGTAAAAGACTAGAGGGAAGCCAGCTAGTCATCATCACCCACTGCCAACTCTTTTACCAACGAATAGAAGGGATTGCCAGTCACATTATAATGCCCCACGGCCGAAATGGCGGGGATTTGAACCCGCGACCCGCAGATTGCGAGTCGAGCGCCCTAACCAACTGGCCATGCTGGGCCCAATAACATTCTAAAGTGGCATAGGTTCGGTGACTAAATATCACATAGTGTGTTGAACAAGTTACAATCTACAAAACCTAAAACAAAATATTAGGTCGTCAAAAGATTAATGTCGCGTTTTGGAACACTTTCATTACCCCCCCAAAAAAAAACTACATCACATATAATAGTTAAACGAACCGCCTTAACGTCACGTTAGTGTAGCCCATGTAATGTGTAAAGTTTAGTATACTCTAATCTCTTATAGTGATGGCATACGGCGAGATACACATTCGGCGTGTAATGCTGTTTGAATACAGGAAGGGAAACAACGTCTCTGTAGCCACAAAG
>NW_013775922.1:0-726 GCF_000517525.1 Limulus polyphemus
AGAATAATACCAATATATACTAGTATATACCAGAATAATACCAATATATACTAGTATATACCAGAATAATACCAATATATACCAGTATATACCAGAATAATACCAATATATACCAGAATAATACCAATATATACCAGTATATACCAGAATAATACCAATATATACCAGAGTGATACCACTATATACCAGAATAATACTGCTATATACCAAAATGATACCACTATATACCAGAATAATACCAATATATACCACAGTGATACCACTATATACCAGAATAATACCAGTATATATCAGAATAATACCAGTATATACCGGAATGATACCACTATATACCAGAATAATACCAATATATACCAGAGTGATACCACTATATACCAGAATAATACCACTATACCAGGATAATACCAGTATATACCAGAATAATACCAATATATACCAGAATGATACCACTATATAACAGAATAATACCACTATATATCAGAATAATATCAATATATACCAGTATAATACCAATATATACCAGAATGATACCACTATATATATCACAATAATATCATTATATACTAGAATAATACCAATAAATACCAGAATCATACCAATATATACTAGAATAATACCAATATATACCAAAATGATACCACTATATATATAATGGTATCATAGTGGTATATAGTGGTATTATTCTGGTGTATAGTGGTATCATTCTGGTATATATATTTGTATTAT
>NW_013775923.1:0-726 GCF_000517525.1 Limulus polyphemus
TTATTGGTACAACTCCACGAACACCTAGGTGTATCTCTAGTTACCGAATTTGTAACCACCATACTCATCTGTAGCGTTATTTGGTACAACAACTACCCGAATACGTAGGTGTAACTCTAGTTACCTAATTTATGACCACCGTATTCATCTTTAGCCTTACTTGGAACAACTACTCCACCAATACCTAGGTGTAACTCTAGTTACCGAATTTATAACCACCATATTCATCTTTAGCCTTACTTGGTACAACTACTCCATGAACACTTAGGTTTAACTCTGGTTACCGAATTTATAAACCCCATACTCATCTTTAGCGTTATTTGGTACAACAACTCCAAGAACACCTCAGTGTAACTCTAGTTACCGAATTTATAACCACCATATTCATCTTTAGCCTTACTTGGTACAACTACTCCATAACACCAAGGTGTAACTCTAGTTACCGAATTTATAACCACCATATTCATCTTTAGCCTTACTTGGTACAACTACTCCATAAATCTCTTGGTGTTACTCTAGTTATTTAATTTATAACCACCATACGCATCTTTAGCGTTATTTTGTACAACAACTCCACGAATACCTAGGTGTAAATCTTGTTACCGAATATGTAACCAACATACTCATCTTTTGCATTATTTGGTACAACAACTCCAGGAACACCTCGGTGTAACTCTAGTTACCGAATTTATAACCACCATATTCATCTTTAGCCTTACTTGGTAG
>NW_013775924.1:0-750 GCF_000517525.1 Limulus polyphemus
TGTTGTCAGGTTCATTACATTATAGAACGAACTATCCTGATTCTCATCCTCACTGTAAACAACTTGTAGTAGATCATCAGGCTGTTCCATTTTCACTTGAACAGACATGTTCTAAAATCAAAGAAAGCTTGAAAGGGTTAACAGAAATAACAACTATTGTTAATATTACATACAGTCCCCCCAGTTCACTAACTTAAAACATGATGATGTGATTAATAAACCTAACATTTCAAATTTAGTTATGTAGGTAAGCAGTCCTAACATATATAAATACTACATATTTTATGTCTGATACTGTAGTCAAACAAAAAATTGACATACAACACATTGAAACAAGAAAGACTCAACAATGACTTTCTTATTTATCCAAACTGAAAATAGAAATATTGAACTTCATGTTGATATTCTACTGTAGCAAAGCATCAGAGATATCTGAAGAAAACATTGGGTAATACACAATGAGAAAAATAAAATATTGTTACGTCTCCGTTCGTTAGTTAATTTTCCGTTTTATTTAAGAAATGACTTATGTTTCGTTGGAACGAATTTACGGAAAATTATTTAACGTACGAAAGGAGACGTAACAGTACTGTTCATCCCGAACAATAGCCACTTACATTAAATCAATAACAATTAACAATAACTTAATTAAATGTACAGAATTATATAACACAAAATTACAATTCAACAAAGTCTCTTAATTTTACGGGACATATCTTCTTCCGGTACTGGTCTCTATCTCGTTGGCTT
>NW_013775925.1:0-726 GCF_000517525.1 Limulus polyphemus
ATGGAAATGTTCTTTTATCCTACCCCAAATTATCTTCTCTGACATAGGGGGTATTGTAGTTGACTTAAGTGCTGTGACATGCAGATCAACGGATGTAGCAACACTTGCTGGAATCTGGCCTTTGTTGTTTCCAATCGTCATTTTATCGAAGTTAACTACACACTTCCTTGGCAGTAAATAGTCCAATCCTAATATGCATTGGTCTTCAATGTCAGCCAAGTATACTTTCTGTCTGTTCTTCATGCCCATGAGCTCAATAGTTACCCACACTGGTCCCCACAACCTTGAATAATGTTCTATCACACCACAGAACTTCTGTACAGCTTCTGGTATGTCTTTGTGATCCAGTACCTTGATACTCACAAGGGTTTGCTGAGACACAGAATCTATGACAAAGTTGCACCTTTGGCCATCCAGCTTCCCTGTCACGTAGATACTATGTGTACTTGCCATTTTACACTTAGCTGTTGGGACTTTCACGATGGGGTTGGTGGGCATCCCTCAGCACCAACTACTACTTGTTTCCTGAAGCTGACTTATTGGTGGTATTTTTCTTACACTGGCTCCTCAGATGTCCTTGCTCCCCACAGTTCCAACAGCCTTTCTGGGAAGCAGCCTTTCCTGTCATGGCATCTTCCCTGTGTTGAAGTTTCAAGCATTGAGCTTTCTTGTGCACAGGTTTGTTAGAGTGCCAGCAAAGTCCCCCAAACCTCTCTGAAAGCTGAC
>NW_013775926.1:0-1095 GCF_000517525.1 Limulus polyphemus
AGACAGTATTGTTAAATCTTGTGTCTTCTTATTGACAGTACACAGTATTGTTAAATCTTGTGTCTTCTTATTGAAAGTACATAGTATCGTTAAATCTTGTGTTTTCTTATTGACAGTACACAGTATCGTTAAATCTTGTGTCTTCTTATTGACAGTACACAGTATCGTTAAATCTTGTGTCTTCTTATTGACAGTATACAGTATCGTTAAATCTTGTGTCTTCTTATTGACTGTACACAGTATCGTTAAATCTGGCGTCTTCTTATAGACAGAACACATTATTGTTAAATCTTGTGTTTTCATACTGACAGTACACATTATCGTTGAATATTGTGTTTTCTTACTGATAGTACACAGTATCGTTAAATCTTATGTCTTCTTATTGACAGTACATAGTATCGTTAAATCTTCTGTCTTTTTATTGATAGTACACAGTATTGCTAAATCGTGTGTCTTCTTATTGATAGTACACAGTATTGTTAAATATATTGTCTTCTTATTGACAGTAGACAGTATCGTTAAATCTTGTGTCTTCTTACTGACAGTACGTAGTATCGTTAAATCTTGTGTCTTCTTATTGACAGTACACAGTATCGTTAAATCTTGTGTCTTCTTATTGACAGTAGACATTATCGTTAAATCTTGTGTCTTCTTATTGACAGTACACAGTATCGTTAAATCCATATTTTCTTACTGACAGTATACAGTATCGTTAAATCTGGTGTCTTCTTATTGATAGTACACAGTATTGTTAAATCTTGTGTCTTCTTACTGACAGTACACAGTATCGTTATGTACTTTCAATAAGAAGAAACAATATTTTATACTGTGTACTGTCAATAAGAAGACACAAGATTTAACGATACTGTCTTGTGTCTTTTTATTGATAGTACACAGTATTGCTAAATCGTGTGTCTTCTTATTGACAGTACACAACAATACTGACTCAATATTTTTTAACGATACTGTGTACTGTCAATAAGAAGACACAATATTTAACGATACTGTCTTGTGTCTTCTTATTGACAATACACAGTATCGTTAAATCTTGTGTCTTTTTATTGATAGTACACAGTATTGCTAAATCGTGTGTTC
>NW_013775927.1:0-726 GCF_000517525.1 Limulus polyphemus
CAAAGAAGCAACTGAGCAGCATCTGGGTCGTCCTGGTCCATCGGAGAGGACAAAAAGGGCTGTGAAGAGGAGCATCGAAATGGATCCCAGATTAGCGACTGCAGAAGTGGCCAAAGTTGGTGGGATGAGCCTGAAATCTGTTCAACAGATTCTCCACAGATTGGGTTATCGTTGCAGAGTAGCTAGACTGAGGCCTTTATTAAGACCTGCCAAAATAGTCAGACGAAAGAAGTGGGCAAGTGATATGATGACCAAGCCTCTGGACTTTTGGAAGACCTTATTGTTCTCAGACGAATCAAGATTCGCTCAATTTTCGGACAGTGGAAGGATATGGGTCTGGAGGATGCCTCACCAAGAGTTTTGGCTCAACAGATTGCAGCCAACTGTAAAGCATGATGGTTTGGGGAGCTGTTTGGGTTGGTGGGAGATCGAGCTTAGTGGAGTGCATTGGCAACATAAATTTTGCAAAATACGTCGAAATATTGGAGGAAGGACTCTTGCCACTTTATTCCTCTGGTTTCGTGGACAAGAACACAACGTTGTTCCAGGAAGATGAAGCACCGTGTCACACTGCTAGAAACACCCAAAAGTGGCAGGAAGAAAATGGTATCCAGAAGTTGCCCTGGCCGAACCAATCTCTTGACATGAACCCAAACGAAAACTTATGGGCCATACTCGACCAGCAAGTCAAGAAACAAAAAAAAACAACTTCAAAGAGCGATCTAC
>NW_013775928.1:0-737 GCF_000517525.1 Limulus polyphemus
GTTGGATGTACATTTATAGAAAGATTAATAACGAATAGTTCTGATTTCTACCACCAGGGTGCCACATATAAACGACTTCCGTCAGTTAGTTGGATGTACATTTATAGAAAGATTAATAACAATAGTTCTGATTTCTACCACCAGGGGTGCCACATATAAACGACTTCCGTCAGTTAATTGGATGTACATTTATAGAAAGATTAAGAACAATTCTTTTGATGTTTACCACAACATGTAGAAACGTTGTAGGTCGAGATAAATATTTTTTAAATGAATGTTGTAAATAGTGAAATGACTACCAGGGCAACAAGGGGTTAAAAGATGTATTACCATTTCCAAGGCCCTCATCTTAAATGTAATTATGCGTCCATTTAAAACAATTACTATGTGTTTCTTTATTATTTTTTTTTAGATTACGACGAATATTATTTACAAGAAGATGGTTTAAAGAACCAAAAGTAACGAGCGAAAAGTTCTTAATTTTATTTAACAAAATAAATTTCAAAAGTCGGTATTTTGGTTGATGGTTGCTGAGCCTGATAACTCAATAACTTTACATAACAAAATGGCTTTGTTTCATTGTCGTTAAGTGCAAAGCTACACATTAGTCTATCTGTGCTTTGCCCACCGCGAGTATCGAAACTCGTTTCTTAGCGACGGTGAGTATAAACCCGCAGATTTATCGCTGAGCCACGGAGGCATCACTAGGTTTACTGAAGTCTGGTAAGTGCTATGTC
>NW_013775929.1:0-725 GCF_000517525.1 Limulus polyphemus
AGGATTCACAATGAGTGAGTTAATTACGAGTTGATGTAGGTACGATTCACTTCATAGGAGGCTATGTAGCTCTGTTCTTCGTTATTTGCAGGCCACACACGCCGAGTTGTCCACGATGAGTTGTATAATGTTTTCGTAGAAATACTAATGTCCGATATGAATTCGTTGAAGTTAAATGGTTTGTAATATTCGAAATCTATAAAAGTTTCTGGTCAATATATAAGAAATTCCCGATTAATAAGCGTTAATCACAATTATAGCTTCCGAAGTTTATAGTACACTGTTACGTATATTACATTAGATATTAAGAATTTGAAATAGTCCGAAGCCCGGTTAAAGAATTTAAATTTAATAGTTGAATCGTATTCTGGATTTAATATCAAGAAATATGCCGATGTTTTAGTTAATTTACGCTATTTGCCAACAAGATTGAAACACACCGTTTTCTTTCTTCACACAAATACGTTTTAATATATATACAACAGTACAATTTACAACAACAATTATTACGAATAGTTACCACAAGCAAAGTTTTATAAACAAAACTTTCACTAACTTACAAACAACATAAAATATTCTTTCTAATTCAGAGTCTCCTTGATATCCAGCGAGTTAACTTGAATTCGGTGTACGTACAATTGCCGAGAAGCTAGCTAGTTTTGTCAGGCACTGAATTGTTGGACTGTTGGAGTAAGATAATATTTTCATAAAACCACTAATGTCCG
>NW_013775930.1:0-1877 GCF_000517525.1 Limulus polyphemus
AATTTAACAATAATAATTACTTTAACAGTAATAACAATAATCACTTCAACAATAATAACGAACATAAAATTAGACATTTATGGTTCACTAAACCTAAATAAAAACTCAAATTAGAAGATATTTCAATTTCTAAAGTGCAGCAACTTGATATTTAAGAATAAACAACAGAAGTGAGATATCAACCGTTAGTAACACTCTCTGACCTGGTAGTAAAGGCGCTTCACTCGCAATCTGCGGGTCGCAGGTGCGAATCCCGTCACCGAACGTGATTTCCCTCGCAAACTGAAGGTCGCAGGTTCGAATCCCGTCACCGAACAACCTTTCCTTTTCAGCCGTGAGGGGCGTTATAATGTGCAGGTCAATCACAATATTCGGTGGTAAAGAATTAACCCAAGAGTTGGCGGAGGGTGGTGTTGACTAGCTTCTTTCCCT
Organism: Limulus polyphemus; assembly: GCF_000517525.1. Classification (NCBI taxonomy): domain Eukaryota; kingdom Metazoa; phylum Arthropoda; class Merostomata; order Xiphosura; family Limulidae; genus Limulus; species Limulus polyphemus. The sequence goes on from NW_013775930.1 coordinate 433, forward strand.
CTAATCTATCACTGAAAAATTAGGGACGGCTAATGCAGATATATAGCTCTCGAGTAGCTTTGCGAGAAATTCAACGAACGAACAAGAATGTAACACGTTCTGTACAGAATAAAGTAAAATTGTATTAACACATCAATATTAATATAATTACATACATGGACATGGCCTTGAAAGGGGTCAGAGTGAAAGCGTGGACTATCACTGGTCACGGTTAAAATATAAAATAAGGTGTCCCTCCAAATTCAAATACGTTTTGCTGCCCATGATTATAGCATCATTTTTTGTTCAAAATTAAAATATATTTATTTTATAATGTGTACAGCTCTCCTTCCATAAATTCAACTGTAAGCCTTGTCTGTCTGTCTGTTTGTTTTAGAATTTCTTGCAAAACTACACTGTATAGCTATCCCTAATTTCGAACTGATAGATTTATAGGACAAGCAGCTGTCAACACTTCCTGCCCCCGTTTCTTTGGTTTGTTCTTGTAAGATCGGTTAGTTGGATTTGACCATCACTCTTACAGCGCATTCACGGCCCCATAACTCGGAGGGTGCTTTTGCAACAACAGGACACGAACCATGAACCCTCGAATTCACGATCCTGGCACGGTAACTACAATGTCTCACCCGTCCAATATTGTAAATCTAATGAGCCCTTTTTTGTATTACAGATTAGCTTGTTTGTTTGTAATTAAGCACAAGCCTACACAATGGGCTATCTGTGCTCTGCCCACCACGGGTATCGAAACCCGGTTTCTAGTGTTGTAAGTCCGCAGAGCATTTTGTAGTTTATCATCAGAGACAGAAATAATTAAATAAATAAAACTATTACTAAGCAACCATAGTATTGTAATATTGCTATTTCTAGAAAGCTGGAATTTAATTTACAAGAATAAATCAGAAAAATAAGCTTGATTCTATTGTAATATATTGGATTTATTACAGCCAAAGAAGTATTAGAGAGTCCTGAAACAACTGGTTCTTAGATGCATTATATTCGAGATAAAACTCGGTTCTCTTCTCTCAGTTTTGATTAATCGTTATTTTTTCTTATTTAAATATAAATAGGGTTTTCCCAATAGAATCTTCTTTTCTCCACTAATTATTTAAAGAAACCATTAATTAAAGTTAGACGCATAAGTAATATGAGAAAAAAACTGACGTCAAAAATGAAGTCCACTTATCATTAAGACCACGAAATGTCTGTAACTTTGGTCGAATAGTAACGATCTCAAAACTAGTGGGTTTTTTTTTTGCATGGAAAAACTAACATTCTGATATAAAATTTGATTATATGCGTATTTCCTACTGTTCATTCGACAAAGGTTTGATTATATGCATTTGTTCCATTGTTAATTCAACAAAGATTTTATTATATATATATATATATACATTTATCCCATTGTTCACTGGACAATGGTTTGATCATATACGTTTATCCTATTG
>NW_013775931.1:0-805 GCF_000517525.1 Limulus polyphemus
TGTGAATTACTCAACCAGGAACGATTTCTAACACTAAATTCCAACGAGTTGTTAACAGTGTAAATGTGTGAATTACTCAACAAGGAACATTTTCTAACACTAAATTCCAACGAGTTGTTAACAGTGTAAATGTGTGAATTACTCAACCAGGAACATTTTCTAACAATATATTTAGCCACTAAATAAGAGGATGATTATATTTGATCTACAGTTGGACAGTACGGGATACCAATTTTATTTAGTTTAGATAAACCAGAAATCTAAGTATGATATAATATGAAACTATAAAATTCTATTTCTCATTAGATATTAACGTTATATGAATTTTAACCACACTTTCACAATAGTTTAACAGGTAAATAAACACTTCTTCATACCCAGTATAACAGTCTTTCCTTCTTTCTTATCTCCAGTGAAACTTCTTACTTTTAATGGTATTTACTTCTTTTTACTCAAGAACATTTAGACTGATCTCTAAAGTTAAAGCTGACAGTTTACCTGCCACCACTGTTTTAGTACTATTTTATTACTGACACCACTGTTTTAGTACTATTTTATTACTGACACTACTGTTTTAGTACTATTTTATTACTGACACTACTGTTTTAGCACTATTTTATTACTGCCACCACTGTTTTAGTACTATTTTATTACTGACACTACTGTTTTAGTACTATTTTATTACTGCCACGTCTATCAGTGTTAATTTAGAGACAGCTAGCTGAAATAACCCTTGTGTAGCTTTACACGGAATTCAAAACACACCAAGTACAGTGAAAGTTTACGTAGCAGCAGCGTTTGCTAA
>NW_013775932.1:0-716 GCF_000517525.1 Limulus polyphemus
CGCTAGCCGTCCCTAATTTAGCAGTGTAGGACTATAGGGAAGGCAGCTATTCATCACTACCCACCGCCAACTCTTGGGCTATACTTTTACCAACGAATAGTGGGATTGAACGTCACTTTATAACGCCTAACGACTGAAAGAGTGAGCATGTTTGGTGTGACGAGGACCCTCAGATTGCGAGTCAAGCGCCCTAACCGCCTGGCCATACAGGGCTTTTTAGCGTTGTTACTATCGTCTACCACATCTAACGTTTATTTAAAACCTCAAATGTAACAGAGAGGAAAAACAAAACATAAATGTGTTATAAGCCGTGCTTAATTTTTGAATTTATTTAATCGAAGAACGAAATAAAACATAAAATAAACAACAACAACAACAACCCGATGAAGTTGAAGTAAACATGGAGATCTAAGATAAACTGGATTAAAGTTCAATGTACCTAAGAGTAAAAACAAGAACAAATAAACTGAATACCAGTACAGTCTATACCGCAGGAAGTATAAAAGTTAGCCTGGTTGAAACTATATCGTCTACCACATCTAACCTATATTTGAAACTTCGTTAAAGAGAAAACAAAATTCAAAATATATTATAAGTTGTGCTTAAAATTTGTTAATTTCGTCACAGTTTTCTTGTACTACAAAATTAGGGTTCACCTAAAAGTATACCCTGTGGTGTTGAGCTAATTCCCCCCCCCACCCCACTACTTTTACTTT
>NW_013775933.1:0-724 GCF_000517525.1 Limulus polyphemus
ATCTTTGGCTTATCTCGCTGACCACATTTTATTTGGAAAATCCCATCTGAGAGATGATCCACAATGTCATATGGGCCTTCCCATGGATATGACAAGTTAGGAGACTTCCCTTTGGTCTTCCTGGGATTATACAACCACACCTAGTCTCCTGGTACGAAGTTGACTTCAGTAGATTTCTTATCATAACATAGCTTCATGGAATCAGCAGATGTTTTCAAGTTTGAACGCACTTGATGGTGAATATCATCCATCCTTTCAGGTAACACTTTCACGAACTCTGACACATTTTCAGGCAACTCTTCGTGAGGTTGGTGTCCTGTTATCAGATCCACTGGCAACCGAAGTTCCCGACCAAACATCAGCTTTGCTGGAGTGTATCCAGTGGCTTCATTCTCTGCTGTTCTATAGGCCATCAACAATGGAGGGAGTAAGACATCCCAGTCTTCTTGGTGGCTATTACAAAACTTTACCAATTCCTGTCCCAGTGTCCAATTGTACTTTTCTACCATCCCATCAGACTGTGGGTGAAGTGGCATTGTCCTGGTCTTTCGTATACCAAACAACTTGCAGCATTCATGGAGCACAGCTGATTCAAAGTTAGGGCCTTGATCTGAATGCAGTTCGTATGGCATACCAAACCTGAAGAAGAAATCACTAATAGCCAAAGCTACAGTTGGAGCTTCCTGATTTGCTATTGCATATGCTTCAGGCCACTTGGTGAAAT
>NW_013775934.1:0-765 GCF_000517525.1 Limulus polyphemus
GGCAGTGTGTCTTCCCTTAAGAGGTAGGAGACTACGCTTCAGTGAACCTGGACAGTGTGTCTTCCCTTAAGAGGTAGGAGACACTACGCTTCAGTGAACCTGGCAGTGTGTCTTCCCTTAAGAGGTAGGAGACACTACGCTTCAGTGAACCTGGACAGTGTGTTTTCCCTTAAGAGATAGGAGACACTACGCTTCAGTGAACCTGGACAGTGTGTCTTTCCTTAAGAGATAGGACACACTACGTTGCAGTGAATCTGGGCAGTGTGGCTTTGCCTTGTGCTTGAAGTCATTGTTCTACTGAAATGTAAATTTTCGACCCAGTTTTAGATTCTTGGATGACTCAAGCAGGTTTTCCTCTAGGATTCGCCTGTACTTTGCACCATCCATCTTCCCCTCAATCCTGACAATCTTCCCAGTCCTTGCTGATGAGAAACATCCCCATAACGTGATGCTGCCACCACCATGCTTGACAATTAGGATTATTGACTGGGTGACGTGTTGTGTTGGGCTTGCGCCAGACGCAATGCTTTGAATTTAGATCAAAATGCTCAATTTTTGTCTCGTCTGACCACAAAATCTTCTGCCACATGTCTACAATATCATTTACATGCTTTGTCGCAAACTCCATACGAGATTGAAAATTATTCTTTTTCAGTAATGGCTTCTTTCTTGCCACTCGTCCATACAAGCCAGCTTTGTGTAGGGACCGATACATTGTGATGTATGAACACTGACTCCCATCTCAGACATGGAACTTTGACTAAA
>NW_013775935.1:0-1062 GCF_000517525.1 Limulus polyphemus
CTTTAGTATAATTATCAATATAAGAATACAACGAGTAGAAAATTATAAAATATTCAGTTTGAAAAAGGAGATTGAGAGCTATTTGAATAAAGCAAGGGGAAAGAGTAGGAATTTCTGTTGAGGTTTGGATTATCAGACTTCGTTTTCCAGCATAAAAAGAGGGAGTCTAAGAAATCAACGTGAATTCAAGCACGATTTTCATAAGAACACAATTTACTCGTTTTTCTATCTCTTCCTAGGATGAAGTCATGATCCAGAATTAGATCCCTACTCTTAAATATTTCTCTTCCTTTAGGTTTTTGCCCTAAATTATGTACATTCTGTTTACAATTTTGCCCTAAATTATGTACATTCTGTGTACAATCAAGATTTCAAAACTAAAATCGAGAAAAATAAATTTTAAAATAAATATTGCATTTACTAAATGTTATTTTTTAATCTAAAATGTTTCTATTTGAAAGTTTAAAATAATCCACACTGTCAGGTGACCGGTAATTTGACTCCCAGTAATTTCACTCCCCATGTCAAAAAAAATAAATAAAAAATGATTGTTTGTTTGTTTGTAATTAAGCACAAAACTGCACAATGGGCTATCTGCGCTAGCCGTTCCTAATTTAGCAGTGTAAGACCAGAGGGAAGGCAGCTAGTCATCACCACCCACCACAAACTCTTGGGCTACTCTTTTACCAACGAATAGTGGGATTGACCATAACATTATAACGCTCCCACGGCTGAAAGGGCGAGCGTGTTTGGTGGGACGGGGATTCGAACTCGCAGATTGCGAGTCGAGCTCCCTAACCACCTGGTCATGCCGGGCCCCAGATAATCAGACTGACTTTTTTGACGAGCAATAGCTCATAACCTGCATCACTTTTGATAATCTTTAATAAAGGTCATTTTTAATGTTGATTTTTTAAAAATATATGTCACTTTTAATGTTCTTTTTTTTTTTTGACATGGGGAGTGAAATTACTGGGAGTCAAATTACCTAGAACCACACTGTCATACGTGTTTTTAATTTTAACTAGCAGAGACCCGCAAAACATTTCCGGCCAAATTAGT
>NW_013775936.1:0-725 GCF_000517525.1 Limulus polyphemus
GAATCTCAAAAATCGAGTGTAAGAACTATTAAAATGATCGTTATCAAAGTTAATAAAATCTAGTGGCAGAAAGATTAAAAAGACCGTTATCAAAGTCGACAAAATCAAGTGGAAAAAGAGCTAAAAATACAGTTATCAAAGTAGAAAATATATAATGTAAGAAGGACAAAAAGACAATTATGAATGTCAAAAATCCTAGTGTAAGAATCATTAAAATGAGCGTTATCAAAGTTAACAAAATCTAGTGGAAGAAGGACTAAAAAGATCATTATCAAAGTCAACAAAATCTAGTGAAAGAAAGACTATAAAGACCATTATCAATTTCACAAAATCTGGTGTAAGAATTACTAAAAAGACAGTTATCAAAGTCGCAAATATATAATGTAAGAAGGACAAAAAGACCATTATGAATGTCAAAAATTTATTGTAAGTAGGACTAAAAAGACCATTATGAATCTCAAAAATCGAGTGTAAGAACTATTAAAATGATCGTTATCAAAGTTAAAAAAATCTAGTGGAAGAAGGACTAAAAAGACAATATCCAAGTCGACAAAATCTAGTGAAAGAAAGACTATAAAGACCATTTTGAATGTCAAAATATCTAGTGTAAGAATTACTAGAAAGAAAGTTATACAAGTCGTAAATATTCAATGTAAGAAGGACAAAAAGACCACTATGAATGATAAAATATTAGTGTAAGTGGGACTAAAAAACATTATGAATGT
>NW_013775937.1:0-798 GCF_000517525.1 Limulus polyphemus
GACATTCTGAGCTGTCAGTTGGTTATTCACATTTTGTTTGTTTGTTTCGGATATTTTCGCATTGTTACACAAGGTGTATCTGCGCTAGCCGTCCCTAATTTAGCAGTGAAAGACTAGAGGGAAGGCAGCTAATCATCACCATCCACCGCCAACTCTTGGGCTACTCTTATATGAACGAATATTGAGATTCACCGTCACATTATAATGCCCCATGGTTGAAAGGGCAATCATGTTTGGTGAGACTAGGATTCGAGCATGCGACCCTTAGATTGCGAGTCAAGCACCCTAACCACCAGGCCATGCCGGGCCCCGTCAGTCTTATAATACACCATGGCCCTAAAGTGTGGAGTAAGATTTTACAGCATATAGGAATGTGAACTGTGATCCCTCGGATACGCAGTTCGGCACGTTGAAGTGGGGCATGGTCAGCCATTGTTTTTTAAAGAGTACTGCATTTTTAAACCTCCTTCATATTTACGGACAGCTAAAGTATCTGTTTATGCTTTCTTTTCTTTTCTTTTTTACTAACTCTGCACGGATGTATTCTTAAATAAAGCAGTTTTTGAAAAAAAGGTACTAGTATTATTCAAACTTCATCAATTTGTTCTAGAAAAGGTGATATTTTTCTTACCGTAATATTTAATGAAACAAAAATTCTCACCGTTAAGGTTCTTTTACTAACGAAGCTAGAGCCACAGAGATAGTTAAGCCAGTAGCATTTCCTTTTAACAGAGTAAACCACTCCAGTTTAACTCTCTGACACAGCAGTCTTGGGTCGGTAACACTAATACTGGTTTC
>NW_013775938.1:0-726 GCF_000517525.1 Limulus polyphemus
CCTTTCACTTCGTGGAGTTCGTTGATCCTTTGGGGCATCGTGAGAATCATCTCGTCAATTTTAGATTGTGGGATTTTCGGCCATTCTTGCTTCAAAACTTCGCTCTTCGAAGTTGGTTTTTTTTTGGTTGTTTCTTGACTTGCCGGTCGAGTATGGCCCAGAGGTTTTCGATGGGGTTCATGTCAGGAGATTGGCTCGGCCAGGCCAACTTCTGGATACCATTTTCTTCCTGCCACTTTTGGGTGTTTCTAGCAGTGTGACACGGTGCTCCATCTTCCTACAACAACGTTGTGTTCTTGTCCACGAAACCCGAAAAATAAAGTGGCAAGAGTCCTTCCTCCAATATTTCGCAAAATTTATCTTGCCAACGCACTCCACTAAGCTCGATCTCCCACCAACCCAAACAGCTCCCCAGACCATCACGCTGAAACCACCAACCACCATGCTTCACAGTTGGCTGCAATCTGTTGAGCCAAAAACTCTTGGTGAGGCATTCTTCAGACCCATATCCTTCCACTGTCCGAAAATTGAGCGAATCTTGATTTGTCTGAGAACAATACGGTCTTCCAAAAGTCCAGAGGCTTGGTCATCATATCACTTGCCCACTTCTTTCGTTGACTATGTAGGCAGGTCTTAATAAGGGCTTCCGTCTAGATGTTCTGCAACGATAACCCAATCTGTGGAGAATCCGTTGAACATATTTCGGGCTCATCTCACCAACTTTGG
>NW_013775939.1:0-725 GCF_000517525.1 Limulus polyphemus
ACCACTTAGAAGTTGGTGAATTCGGCAGTTTAGAAGGGGTTTTTGGGAAGTCTTCAAGCTCCCCAAGGGGGTGGGTGAAAAATTTTACCTTTGTGTAAACCTCGGGACCGAGATAATTCGTTTGACACCGCTTAGAAGTCGATGTGACCAGCGGTTTAGGAGGATTTACGTGACAGATATACAGACACTGAATCTGATTGTATAGATTATATATATATAGTTCCTGCTAGTGAAGATATCGTTTTCATTAGTAGTAATCAGGCTTCGTCCGTTAAGTAAGTTAGTTAAAATTAAATCCATCATATGCCGATATGACACGTAGAAGCTGGTGTTGACTTCTGGTTTCAATGGCACAAGCAGGCGAGAATGGTGAATCAGCCTTCCTGAATAGAAATAGGCCTAGCACGGACTGGTGGTTAGGACGCTCGACTGGCAACCTACGAGATCGAAACCTCTCAAACATGCTCGCCCTTTCAGTTATGGGGGTGTGGATGTAATTAATGTGACAGCTACTTCAGTGAAGAGCAGCCCAAGAGCTGGCGGTGGGTGATGTTGATTAACTGATTTCCCTCTATGCTCTCACTTCAAAATTAGGGACGGGCTTAGTGCAAATAGCTTTTGAGTATTTTTGCGCGAAATTCAACAAAACGAACCTCCTTGACAGGATGCTAGTGCATTACAGGTTAGCCCAAATCATCAGACATGGGGTCTAGCTGCTCCTGGAG
>NW_013775940.1:0-2893 GCF_000517525.1 Limulus polyphemus
CAAGCGCGGTAGTGACCGTAAGTTAAGTATGTGAATCGTTGTAAATTATAGCGTGTGTTTAAGTTAAAGTGACTGTGGAAATTAAGTGTATTGCAAAGTTGTATTGAGAAAGAATAAACTAGTTTTATTTAAAAAAGGACTTGTATCGGTAAAGTTTCATCCGAAAGAAATTATACGGGAAATTAACAAACGACCAGAGACGTAACAATACGTAAATTGGCTACAATCGTATTTCGGTTTCGATTAGTATGGATAATTAGAAGTTGGGCTTAATTTAATCAAAGACACCAAGTGACCATGCATGTTTTGGAATTTGTAACAGATGGTTAAAAAATGTAAAGAGTAAGATAGCTTTTAATAATCTGAAAATCAAAAACAATTACACATTACATTTATTAATCACCAGTTTCAATGTTGACCTGATGAAGAAGTCTTTGATCATTTAAATGTAGACTATTGTCACTCTCAAGGCCAGAAAATTTCAGCTATTTCGATCATCTTTAGTGTCTAGATTTATAGAATTCTCTTCTCACTCTCTAGATTCTCTCTCTCTCGTTTTATTGAAGAATCTTCACTTTGTTTGGACATTTGTAAAAACTCAGTATTTCTGCAGCCAGTTATGAAGACTTTATTGCCGGATAGAAACGTTTTCATCAACTTTGAGGATACACTTTCTTTTCTCCAGATTGTTCAACTGAACTAGCCTAAAGCTAATACATGTCAGGGCTTTAACATCAGGGCCCAGATAACACATTTAATAGCATATCACATTTATTCTTTTGCTGTAAAGACCTACAAGTCCCTGTGTTCCACTCATTTTAAAGCTGAAAGCTTTTATTCTGCCTAATAATTCACAGCAAGGAAATTCTGAAATCAGGCGTATCTTGTAGTTGTTGTTTACTGAAATCAGGCGTATTTTGTAGTTGTTGTTTACTGAAATCATTTTGTAGTTGTTGTTTACTGAAATCAGGCGTATTTTGTAGTTGTTGTTTACAATTTCTTATGACTGAAAAAAGGGGCACTTTAGGAGCATAAAAGCGTGGGCTTGACCCCCCCCCCCTTTCCACCACGTACATCACTGCAGACAAGTAAACATCGGCGCAACTTTTTAGGTATCCTTTATATCCCCCTCAAAATTCAGGCACCCATATGGAAATTTATACTTCTAACTTTTTAGCTAAATCGTCTAGCTATCCAGCTTTCTGTATGCAACTGGTAATTTTCATTCTTCTAAATTGCCCTCCCCCGAGTTGTACAGCGGCATGTCTGCAGTCTTACGACCTAGAAACCGGGTTTTGATATCTGTGGGGGGCAGAGCACAGATAGTTCTTTGTGTAGATTTGTGCTTAACTACAAACAAACAATTATTCTAAATTATTTCTGTCAATTTACATAACACCCGCATACAGACAGTGTGTGTGCCAAACGACTCAATCTGTAACACAGTCCATGTTTGAGTCACTAGAGCAGCAAAAAATTGTTAATTTTGTTGGAAATGGAATCTGTGTTTTGATTAGCATTCAATAAGTGAATTTTGTTATGAAAGTCTTTTTAGAAAGTCTTAAACTACTTATTGATCACTTGCAGCACTCATGAAAGCTTTGTTTACTTATTCAAATAACAAATGCGCACGTGATGTAGGTAGAGCTTTTTATCTTTTAAAAATGGTTTAAAACAACCTCAGTATCAATGTATTATTATTCATTTTAGTTTAAAGTAGCACGTTACATTAAGTTTGTTTTGTTTTTTTGGAATTTCGCGCAAAGCTACACGAGGGCCATCTGCGCTCCGAGCGTCACGAGCTATTTTTCCTACAAAAAAATCGTAGTTAATTTCCAGTTAGTGAACTAGCAGGCAGAGTTCAAGTCAAGAAAAGCTGGATATGCTTAATTGAGTGGTTTTGTTAGTTTAAACTGAACCGAAAGAAAACAAAAATTTCCAAAAAATTACATATTAACTAATGGGTAACTAACACATAATACTGTCCTGTATCACATCACTATAACAGTCATTTCCTTAACAAGTGTCTGCCAATGGTCAATTTACTGACTTCAGGTGCCAAAATTCTGAGTTCGCTTCCCCAAGGACAAAGTGCCGGTAGATCATTATATAGTTTTGCGCTAAAACAACACACACACACACCTTTTACAAATTGGGTTGGTGTTAATACAGATCGAGTAAATATGCCGTAATTAGAGACACTTACAGCCTAAGACCTAGTTCTTATGTTGCCCGTTTTGAAAGTCAGGCTCTTAATGTAACGCCCGGCATGGCCAGGTGGATAAAGCGCTCGACTCACAATCTGAGGGTCGCGGGTTCGAATCCGCATCCCACCAAACATGCTCGCCCTTTCAGCCGTGGGGGCGTTATAATGTGACGGTCAATCCCACTATTCGTTGGTAAAAGAGTAGCCCAAGAGTTGGCGGTGGGTGGTGATGACTAGCTGCCTTCCCTCTAGTCTCACACTGCTAAATTAGGGACGGCTAAAAAAAAAAAAGCACTGTTTTCTGTTGGTGAATCGGTAATGATCCGGTGTTACCACGCCCTAGCGCTTGAATCGTAGTGGACGTAGGTCACGTGCACGATGAACGGTTCAGTTAGTCAATTATTGGTTATTGTGCTAGATTTTAGCAAGATTCTGCCCTGTAATTTTTAACAGACTAACTGTAAATTAGTTTTGGAAAAATTTAACGCAGATTATCATTTTCGATTTGGATATTATTTTAATTTGCTCTGTGAAATCTTTTTTTTTTTATTTATTTTAAAATTGCTGTTTATTCTAACATTGTAACTCTTGTTTTGCCTTAAAGGCTCGTACTGATTTGGTAGCTTGAGGTGGTGAAATTTCTAAGTAGTTTCGAGCAGTATTTTAAAGCTAAGAACAATGAAACAC
>NW_013775941.1:0-725 GCF_000517525.1 Limulus polyphemus
TATAAGCGCGCCAGATAAAGCGAGACGATTGATTGGAACTGGAATAGCAGACAAAGAGATTGAAGATATGGACAGATAATCGAATCAAGCCGTAAGTAAATTGTGTAAATCATTGTAAATTATAGCGTGTGTTTAAGTTAAAGTGACTGTGGAAGTTAAGTGTATTGCAAAGTTGTATTGAGAAAGAATAAACTAGTTTTATTTATGAAAGGATATGTATCGCTGAAGTTCTTCGGAATTAATTTTTACGAGTAATTAACAAACAACCGGAGATGTAACAGAGTAAAACAAGTTTCGTTAAAATCGGGCCACGGGTTATTGAGTTAGCCCCGATTTTCGGGTCACTGTTATGAAACTTTTTAGATGAATTTAGGTGCATTAGATGGCGCCACATATCGGTTTATCTATATATCTATGCGTTTCCCACCGGATGAATCACTTTAAAATGTCTTCTATACAACAATATATGCACAGCAGAAATTAAATGATGAGATGAAAATGTGTTCTAACGGCGCGTAGAAAGAACAACAATAAAATAGACCTAAAATATTATTGACTATTTGCAACTACTAACTATGGAGACGAGGTAATAAAATAAAAATCAAGTCGAGATCAACAACAAAATTTTATAAACGAAAACCTCTCGCCGAGCATTAGCTTTTATATTATTTCCCTGTCAATGTTCCCATCTTCATTAAAAGGTGTAAGATGACAAAAAGAAGATC
>NW_013775942.1:0-725 GCF_000517525.1 Limulus polyphemus
TAACGACATTTAAACAAGTAGTAACATACCAATGTCAAAGAACAACATTAAACAACAGTATATATTAACGACATTTAATCAGCTAGTAACATTCCAGTGTCAAAGGCCAACATTGAACAACAGTAGATATTAACGACATTCAAACAGGTAGTAACTTACCAGTGTCAAAGAAAAACATTAAACAACAGTAGATATTAACGACATTTAAACAGTTAGTAACATTCCAATGTCAAAGACCAACACTAAACAACAGCAGACATTAACGACATTTAAAAAGGTAGTAACATACCATTGTCAAAGACAAACGTTAAACAACAGTAGATATTAACGACATTTAAACAGGTAGTGACATACCAGTGTCAAAGAAAAACATTAAACAACAGTAGATATTAACGACATTTAAACTAGTAGTAACATACCAGTGTCAAAGACCAACATTAAACAACAAGAGATATTAACGACATTTAAACAGGTAGTAACATACCAGTGTCAAAACAAACATTAAACAACAGTAGATATTAACGGCATTTAAACAGCTAGTAACATACCAGTGTCAAAGACCAACATTAAACAACAGTAAATATTAACGACATTTAAACAAGTAGTAACATACCAGTGTCAAAGAAAAACATTAAACAACAGTAGATATTAACGACATTTAAACAGGTTGTAACATACCATTGTCAAAGACCAACATTAAACCACAGTAGATATTAACGACATTT
>NW_013775943.1:0-726 GCF_000517525.1 Limulus polyphemus
ATGATGTCATTGTATTTCCAACAACTTTTAATGAGGAAATGTCCCGGCTAGAGGAAGTATTCATGCATTTGAAAGCAGCAAACCTCAAACTCCATCCCAACAAATGCCACTTGTTCCAGAAAGAGGTACTTTACTTAGACCACATTGTAAGTGAGCATGGTGTGCAAACTGATCCTGACAAAGTGAAAGCAGTGCATTGGCCAACACCAGACAATGTGGGAGAGATAAGAAGTTTCTTGGTACTCTGTACCTAGTTCTGGAAGATAGTGAAGGACTTTGCAACTATATCTGCTTCACTACATGATTTTACCAAAAAAGACCAGAAGTTTGAATGGACAGTTTCTTGCCAGCATGTTTTCAAGACATTGAAAGAAAAATTGGCCTTAGATCCACTTTTAAAGCTTCCAAATCCCTCACTGTCGTATATATTGGATTGTGATGCTAGTAATGTCAGAATCGGAGGAGTGTTGTCTCAGAAAGTGGGCGAAAACGAACATGTGGTAGCCTACTTCAGTAGGGTCCTGAGTAGACCAGAGAGGAACGACTGTGTAACACAGAGGGAACCTCTTGCTATAATAAATAGTGTGACATATTTCCATTCTTACCTCTTTGGTGCCAGGTTTACCATCAGGACAGACCATGCTGCATTAAGCTCGTTAAGATCAGTGAAGAACCAAGAGGGACAATTGGCGCGTTGGATCGGAAAGATAGACCAGTATAATTATG
>NW_013775944.1:0-726 GCF_000517525.1 Limulus polyphemus
AACTGTCCAAGTATTTCCAGTGGTTGTCCCTTCAAGCTCGTTGTCAGATATACAGCTTTCTGTTCCTCTGTCCATCCATTCATCTCTGCCAGTAGCTCAAATTGTGCTCTATATGCTTCCCATGGTGCCTTCCCATCGAATTCATGTGGCTTCCTTCGCACTGGATCACTCCTATTACTGACATTCATATCTGGTATGTGACTTCTAACGGGACTGAATATGTCTGCATTAGGGTTTAGCTGCGGGCTTGCCATTGTCTGGGGCTGATTAAGTCAATGGTCAATGTATCCTCCTTGTGTAACAGACAATTAATCGTTCTTTAACGTATCTAATTCGCTTTTAAATTTACTAATGTTTTCCATTTGTACTTCTTGCCACTTTTGTTGACTTTCCTGTAGTAGCTGCTGACTTTCCTGCAACTGTTGGAGACTTTCTTCCTGTTTCCTTTCTTGTTCCAGTTGCCACTGCTGAAATTTTTCTTCTTGTTTATTTTGCTGTTCGAGCTGCCATTGTTGTAGGTTTTCTTGCCACTGCTGTAATCTTTCTTCTTGTTTCTTTTCTTTTTCCTCTAACAACTGCTGTAATTTCTTTTCTTGTTTATTTTCTTTCTCCTCCAACATCTGCTGTAATCTCTCTTCTTGTTTCTTTTCTCGTTCTTCTTCTTTTATTTCTTTTCTTCTAACAACTGCTGTAATCTCTCTTCTTGTTTAATTTCTCGTTCTTCTT
>NW_013775945.1:0-725 GCF_000517525.1 Limulus polyphemus
TTTAGCCTTAAAACTGTGATGGCAGGGGCCGACATGATTGAATTGACATTGATGCTCTGAAGACACTTGTTGAATCTAACCCAAGGCAACACACTTGTGAAATTGCATGTCTCTCATGAAACAATACGTGAACATCTAAGGAATACGGGAAAACTCCATAAAGAAGGTGTTTGGGTGCCTCACGAACTCTCTGATGATCATCGTTTCCAACGTGTGAATGTTGCTTCACCTCTTTTGGCGCGTAATGTGCGTGAACCATTTTTGGACAGAATTGTCACCAGTGATGAAAAGTGGATTCCCTATGCGAATATTAAACACCAAAAACAATGGCTCAGTCCTTGACAAAACACAATTCTGACCCCCGAAACGTGGACTCCATCCACAGAAAGTGATGCTTTGCATATGGTGGGACATCAAAGGAGTAATTCATTTCAAACTTCTCAGTCCACACTGAACTGTCAATGCAGAGATCTATAGTCAGCAACTGGAATGTTTAAATCAAGCCCTTCATAAGAAACGCCCTTCACTCACTAATCAGAAAGGTGTTCTTCTTCTCCACGACAATGCACGTCTACATGTGGCATGTTTGATGCAACACAAGATTGTAGAGTTGGGTTGGGAAGTTCTCCCCCACTCACCATATTTGCCAAATATGTCACCATCAGATTACCATCTTTTTCATTTGCTGCAACACCATCTTAATGGGTAGATGTATGCAAATGTGG
>NW_013775946.1:0-722 GCF_000517525.1 Limulus polyphemus
GTCGTCACGAAATTAATGTCGCTTGTTTTTAGATGAAAAAAACCCGAACAACTTATATATTAAAACAAAATGAAATAATCTCATTCTTATAGATGATGCTTTTCCATCTTACAGTCAGGTTGTTAATGCCCTGAATAAAGAAATCACTTGACTTTGAAGCAAAAAACATGTCGATGTCCTCTTTAACACCGTCCACCTTTGCATAAGTTTTCCCATTAAGATGGTGTTGCAGCGAACGAAAGAGATGGTAATCTGATGGTGCCATATTTGGAGAATACGGTGGATGGGGGAGAACTTCCCAACCCAGTTCCATAATCTTGTGTTGCGTCAAACGTGCCACATGTGGACATGCATTGTCGTAGAGAAGAACACCTTTCCAATTGACGAGTGAAGGACGTTCCTGTTGAAGGGCTTGATTTAAATGTTCCAGTTGCTGACTGTAGATCTCTGCATTGACAGTTCGCTGTGGATTGAGGAGTTCGAAATGAATTACTCCTTTGATGATCCACCAAATGCAAAATGTCACTTTCTGCAGGTGGAGTCCAGATTTTGGGGTGAGAAGTGGTTTTTGTCTAAGACTGAGCCATTGTTTTTGGCGTTTAATATTCGCATAAAGAAGCCATTTTTTATCACCGGTGATAATTCTGTCTAAAAATGGTTCACGTGCATTACGCACCAGAAGAGACGAAGCAACGTTCACACGTTGGAAACGATGATCATCG
>NW_013775947.1:0-761 GCF_000517525.1 Limulus polyphemus
CAGTAAGTTAAGAATTATTTGAATTAACTAAATTATTTGATAGAAGTTTGTGTGTGTGTGTGTTATATTTTAAGTAGTGAACCGCTGGACCGATTGTCATCAATCTTAACACGTACCATTAGGGTCTCCAGCCAAGTGATACGGAGTAATCGACGTTAGGATCTGACTCCTCTTTGCTTCCCAAATGTGTTGAACGTGTTCATCACCAAATCATCTACAAATCTACCATGAAGTCTTCATAATTATCAAACTAAACATAAACTAGAACATGAGAAACAAGCTTAACAATCTTTTGTTTTGTTCTATAATACAGTTCTTAATTAATGTACTTTTGTATTAGTGTTTAAACGTTTCATTTTCGTCTATTGTTATGAAGACTCGAAATATCGTGTGTTATATCTGAGAGTTTATTAATCTCAAAATTGTATTTCGATGGCAACGGTGGGAAGAGCACAGATAGCCCAATGCTTAACAACAAACAAACAAAAATACTGTCACAGAACAATATAATTTAATATAGGTAAAATTACTTTGAATTATTATTCAACGTTTACTAATTATATAAAGAGACCTACGAACTATTTGTAATGGAAACTTTGTTTCAAATATATTGAACTTTATGAAAGGTGTTAGTAAGTATGTCTAATATCATATATTTAAAATACATTAATTTTCTATCATGTCAGAGCTAAGAACTTAAAACGAATGTTGTTAGAGTATTATGATAATGATTTGTGAAAGATGAAACTTTAGATACAGAT
>NW_013775948.1:0-726 GCF_000517525.1 Limulus polyphemus
CTTGTATGAGACATGTGAAATATATAACATCTGAGAATCAATTTGATGTTCTATTATAACTAGCTTGTATGACACGTGTGAAATATAAAATGTTTGAGAACCAATTCAATGAATAATCAATATCACCTTACACACATAAATCACGCAGTAGCGTGATCAGAATTATTATACTCGTGTAAAGAAAGCCTAAAAGCAGAATCTGAAGTGGAACATAGCTTAGGAAGACTTCAAAATCATACATTATACTAATTATATTACGTCACTATCCTGATGAAAGACAAGTCGCAGGATGTTGAATGATTTTCAAAAGATTTGAAAGTCAATGAGGAGTTGCTAATTCTCGCAGTACATACATTAATATCCAAGTTAATGCAAGACATTTCTTTGGGCACTTTATAAAATTCTTAATGGAAATTTCTATACTATTAGACGAAAATTTAACCCAAATTATGAGAAACTTAATTACGGTCAATATCTACATTCATAATACCGATAAATTACCTTAAAAAAGAAAATAAATAAAGGTTAACCAATATATTACTCGATTAGCTTTTCGGTCATGACACGTCGTTTATCACCAAAACATATTTTTAAAGTGCTTAAAACAACAAAAACTTAAAACTGGGGTACCATAAAGCTCACTTTTAGGGCCTTTGCTCTTTTTGATTTATATCAATGACATAGATGAAGGAATAGTCAATACATTACTTAAATTTGCTGATGATA
>NW_013775949.1:0-726 GCF_000517525.1 Limulus polyphemus
CCTTGATGATGTCATTGTATTTGCAACAATTTTTGATGAGGAAATGTCCCGGCTAGTGGAAGTATTCGAGCATTTGAAAGCAGCAAACCTATATCTCCATTCTAAGAACTGCCACTTGTTCCAGAAAGAGGTGCTTTACTTAGGTCACATTGTAAGTGAGCATGGTATGCAAACTGATCCTGACAAGGTGAAAGCAGTGCGTGATTGGCCAACACCAGACTATGTGGGAGAGTTAAGAAGTTTCTTGGGACTCTGTACCTATTACCAGAAGTTTGTGAAGGACTTTGCAACTATAGCTGCTCCACTTCATGATTTGACGAAAAAAGGCCAGAAGTTTGAATGGACAGTTTCTTGCCAGCATTCTTTCAAGACATTGAAAGAAAAATTGGACACATCTCCACTTTTAAAGCTTCCAGATCCCTCACTGCCACACATACTGGATTGTGATGCTAGTAATGTTGGAATTGGAGGAGTGTTGTCTCAGAAAGTGGCCGAAAACGAACATGTGGTGGCCTACTTCAGTAGGGTCCTGAGTATACCAGAGAGGAACTACTGTGTAACATGGAGGGAACTCATTGCTATAGTAAAGAGTCTCACATAATTCCATCTTTACTTCTATTGTGCCAGTTTACCATCAGCACAGACCATGCTGCGTTATGCTGGTTAAGATCAATAAAAGAAAACAGAGAATGACAACTGGAAAGTTGATAGACCAGTATAATTATG
>NW_013775950.1:0-724 GCF_000517525.1 Limulus polyphemus
GTCACCTGACAAAGCCACTGTCGAAGAAGAATCTCTACTCAGTTTTGAGAAGGGAAACGGTGAAGCTCTTGATGAAGTTACTACCACTGATGTGACTGTTACCGACGATAGGACATTTCCTGATGAAGCAGTTGAACCCCACGTGAAGCAGAAGCGAACGAGACGGAGACCAGTATGGAAGAAGATACGTCCCGTAAAATTAAGAGACTTTGTTGAAATGTAATTTTGTGTTTGTAATTATGTACATTTAATTAAGTTATTGTTAATTGTTATTGGTTTATTGTAAGTGGCTATTGTTCGGGACGAACTATACTAAGGAGGGGGCAGTGTTGCGTCAGCGAGGTAACGTGACTAGTATCACGCCACGTCCTTGTCGAACCTTCGTGAATTGTCGGGAGATTGCTAGATTGGGGGTAGTCTTGTATATATAAGATGGTCACAACGTGACGAGAGAATGAGTAATTGAATGTATGCGGACAGAATATTGTTGGCCACGTGAGACGTGTGTTATAGCGTTTGTTACAGAGCGGCTGTTGAAATTAAGTGTATCTTAAAGTTGTATTCGGAAAGAATAACTCAGTTTTATTTAAGAAAGGACTTGTGTCGCTAAAGTTTCGTCGGAACGAATTTACGGAAAATTAACTAACGAACGGAGACGTAACAATATATTTTAAGCTGTTCTTTGATAGAATGACAAAATCAATTGCTCAGCATGTTGGTTAAT
>NW_013775951.1:0-743 GCF_000517525.1 Limulus polyphemus
TGCTGTTTCTTACCTTCAGCTTTTGAAGCTTTTTTACTCACAGCTTTCCCAGATGTCTCGGGGCTGTTCATTAGTCACGTACACATTAACAGTTTCTGAGCATCCCTGATTACCTGATTATTTTAGTCTTATTGCTGCCTCAGTATCCATGAGTTAATTGCATTTTACTGAATATATATGTATGAATGTTGTATATTTATAAATTTCAATGAGATGAAATGTTTGAATCACGGAACTGTAAAATATGTGTTAAAGTGTTGTCATGTAGGAACAAATTGATCTATAATAATAAAAGTACATGTCTGTTGGTCTCTGCGTGTGACTGCCATAACTCCAAGAGGAAATAACTTAGAAACCTGAAATTTTGCACCCATACTAAGTGGGCTCTGAGGGTGTGCACCTGGGTATTGTTAGTTATCCAGTTGTTACGTATTATAATTTTGAATAATCCGAAGCCGAGTTAAATAATCTAAATTTAGTAGTTAAGTTGTACTTTGGATTTAGTATTTAAATAGATGGCGATATATTAGTCAATTTACGATATTTGCCAACTGGATTAATACACATGGTCTTCGTTTTTAACACAAATACGTTTTAATATACACACAACAGTACAATATTCAATAACAATTATTACGAATAGTTATTACAAACAACGATTCATAAACAAAAGTTTCATAAACTTACTAACAATATAAAGTTTTCTTTCTAGTCTGGAACTTCCTTGATATCTAATAATGGTT
>NW_013775952.1:0-725 GCF_000517525.1 Limulus polyphemus
CTTGGAACACAGCTGATTCGAAGTTACGGCCTTGATCTGAATGCAGTTCATATGGCGTACCAAATCTGAAGAAGAAATCACTTATATCCGAATCTACAGTTGTAGCTTCCTGATTTGGTGTTGCATATGCCTCAGGCCACTTGGTGAAATAATCCATCACCACACAAATGTACCTGTTTTCTGCACGAGTTTGGGGCAAAGGACCAGCAATGCAATGGCTACTCTTTCCATTGGTGCACCAACTTGATATAACTTCATTGGAGCATGTCCCTTATGCTTGGGTCCCCTTTTAGCACAAAAAGTACTGCATGTCCTGCACCATTCTTCCACATCTTGTCTCATACCTTTCCAGTAAAATCTGTGTCGTAGGTGACTCAATGTTTTCTTAACTCCGAGATGTCCTCCTGTTACAGTATCATGGGATTGACGCAGCACAACTTCCCGTAACTTCCTCGGTATAACTGTTTGACAAGTCGTCATTTTCCCATCTGCAGTTTCCCATCTCCGGAGAAGAATACCATCTTCAAGCTTCAACTGGTCCCATTGTGCCCAATAGTTCTTTGTTACAGGGCTTAGACTAGACACCTTCTCCCAAGCAGGGCACAAAACACTTGCTTTTAGAAAATCAATTAATGGCTTCAAATCTTGATCTTTCTCCTATTCTGCTTTGATATCTATAATTGTTCCACTTCACCATCATCAACTCCTTCAGTCACTATGAGTTC
>NW_013775953.1:0-726 GCF_000517525.1 Limulus polyphemus
ACACCTTTCTCACTAATCTATTAAACCTCTTCAATACACACCTTTCTCGCTAATCTATTAATCCTCTCCAATATACACCTTTCTCACTAATCTATTAAACCTCTTCAATACACACCTTTCTCACTAATCTATTAATCCTCTCCAATATGCACCTTTCTCACTAATATATTAAACCTCCCTATACACACCTTTCTCGCTAATCTATTAAACCTCCCCATGCACACCTTTCTCGCTAATCTATTTTTAGGACAAACCTTATATGTCAGGTGAGGAAGAACAACGCAGTTTATAGTTGAACATTTTTAGTTGTCTATTGTGTTTAACAATTACTGAATGAGACCGAAAAATATAACACATAGGTCAGACTTTTGGTATTATCTGTATTCCAACTATTACTAGGTCGTCAAGAAATTAATGTCGCGTTTTGGAACACTTTCATTAACCACCTCCCAAAAAACGTACATCACGTATAATAGTTAAACGAACCGCCTAAACATCACATTAGTGTAGCCTATATAATGTGTAAGGTTTAGTATACTCTAATCCCTTATAGTGATGGCACACGACGAGACGCACATTCGACATGTAATGCTGTTTGAATGCAAGAATGAAAACAACGCTTCTGTAGCCACAAAGAATATCAAAGAAGTTTATGGAAATGTTTTGACGTTCGTAAGTGTCAACGATGGTTCATCAAATTTCGTTCAGCCTTAAAACTAGCGATGG
>NW_013775954.1:0-727 GCF_000517525.1 Limulus polyphemus
TATTTGCCAACAAGATTGACACACACCAGTTTCGTTTTTAACACAAATATGTTTAATATACACACAACAATACACTTTACAATAACAATTATTACAAACAATGAATTATAAACAAAAGTTTCACAAACTTAAAAACAATATAAAGTATTCTTTCTAGTCTGGAACTTCCTTGATATCTTATCGAGGGTTCACGATGAGCAAGTTGATTACGAGTTGACGGAGGTATATTTCACTTAACGGGAAGCTAGCTAGCTCTGTTCTTTGCCACACGCGCTGAGTTCTCTACTGTATTTATATCATGTCTTCATAAAATATTAATGTTCGATGAGAATCCACTGAAGTTAAATAATTTGTAATGTTAGAACTTTGTAAAGGTTCCTGGTCAAATATTTGAAGTTTTCAGATTGATAAGCATTATAAAAATCATAGTTATAGCTTTCGAAGTTTTATAGCACACTAATTATAGTGAACTAATAATAGACACACTTTTGGGCGTCGCGTCGGTTATATTTATAGCCGTGGGAAGGTTTTCTAGAAAATTCAGTCTTACGTAACAATACTAAGCTACATTTAAACGCAAAGTATATATATATATTGTTGATTCTTACTCTCTCGCCCCCCCCCCCGTGGCTCAGCGGTATGTCTGCGGACTTATAACAAGTATCGAAACTGTGTTTCGATACTCGTGGTGGGCAGAGCACAGATAGCCCATTGTGTAGCTTTGTGC
>NW_013775955.1:0-836 GCF_000517525.1 Limulus polyphemus
GCCACTTCCTTAGTACTGTTGTTCTGTATAGAATTTACAAATACAAAATTAAAATTCAACAAAGTCACTTAATTTTATGGGACGTATCTTCTTCCATACTGGTCTCCATCTCGTTGGCTTCTGCTTCACGTGAGGTTCATCTGCTCCATCGGGAATTGTCCTATCATTGGTAACAATCACATCAGTGGTAGTAACTTCATCAAGGGCTTCACTGTATCCCTTCTGAAAACCAAGTAGAGTTTCTTCTTCGACAGTGGCTTTTCCAGGTGACACATCTTCAGCAGCGTCTTTTGTTACATTGTTCACTTCGTCCCAACTGAAATGTCCTGGACCGTGATAATGCCAAAGCCTGTTGGCATGCACCACCTTTGGCTTACCTCGTCGACCACATTTTATTTGGAGAGTCACGTCAGAGAGACGATCCACTATGTCATATGGGCCTTCCCATGGAGAAGACAACTTAGGAGACTTCCCTTTGGTCTTCCTGGGATTATACAACCACATCTTGTCTCCTGGTACAAAGCTGACTTCAGTAGACTCCTTATCATAAAATAGCTTCATCGAATCAGCAGACGTTTTCAAGTTTGAATGCACTTGATGGTGAATATTATCCATCCTTTCCAATAACACTTTCCCGAATTCTGACGCATTTTCAGGCAACTCTTCATAAGGTGGGCATCCTGTTAACAGATCCACTAGTAACCGAAGTTCCCGATCAAACATCAACCTTTGCTGGAGTGTATCCAGTGGTTTCATGCTCTGCTGTCCTATAGGCCATCAACAGTGGAGGAAGTAAGACATTCCAGTCATCTTGGCGGCTATTACAAAACTTTGCC
>NW_013775956.1:0-726 GCF_000517525.1 Limulus polyphemus
ATACTCAGAGTACAAGACTTGTTCCCGTTGAAATGTTAATAACTGCTTGGATGAATTTGTAACGGCTCTTGTCACATAGTTAGAAAGCCAGAAAAATTTTGAGAGTTAGGGGAAATTGTCTACTTTTTGCATGTTATTAGTCTATGTTCTTTGGTGCATTATTTAATTAAATTAAACTTATTCAGTACATTACTACCATTAGTATCAAAAGTAGGGTTAACTGCCATCGACAACAAGAAAAAAGGATATTGGGTAAGTACTTTATTTCTTGTTTTTTCGTTATTTATTATTATAAAAGTAATTAAAATGTAAAGATAGGGATCTTTTTAGGTTAGTTAAGATTAAATTAGGTAAAATAAATAATAATAATATAATAAAAATGTTTCACAAGGCATGCATGTGAGCAACTCGTAGTAACTTTTGGGTAATGTAATTCGATAACGTAACACGAGCTGCTCCTTCCCCCAGTGATTTTCAACTTCTAATGGTGCAACTAGTAGTTAGACATGGTTCAAAGGGCAACAAAACAATAAAATTTAATTATAAATAGATGTACACTGTTATAAGCTTAAAGCTACTAAGGATAAACAAATGTAGTTTCATGTTACAATTTGAAGTCATTCCCTAAAGAAAAAAAGGGTAATTTAGATTTATTTAGTTTTTTTTTGGTGGTTACGAGGTCAAATTGACCGATCCCATATAGAGTTAGGGTAGAGAAAATAACAT
>NW_013775957.1:0-726 GCF_000517525.1 Limulus polyphemus
TAGTCTCTCTTTTTGTTTCTTTTCTTTTTCCTCCAACAACTGCTGTAATCTCTCTTCTTGTTTATTTTGCTGTTCGAGCTGCCACTGTTGCAGGTTTTCTTGCAAATGCTGTAATCTCTCTTCTTGTTTCTTTTCTTGTTAATTTTCTCGTTCTTCTTGTTTCTTTTCTTTTTCCTCTAACAACTGTTGTAATTTCTCTTCTCGTTCTTCTTGTTTCTTTTGCTGTTCGTGTATTGCTGCCATCAAGTCTGCTAGGCTGTAGTTTGATTTGCCTCTTCTCGTTTCCATTTTTTTTTCTGTTCCACTCTCTGACACCAATTTGTTACGTCTCCGTTTGTTAATTAACTTTCCGTAACTTCGTTCCAACGAAACTGGTTTATTCTTTCCGAATACAACTTTACGATACATTTATTTTCAACAATCGCGCTAAAACAAACGCTATATCAACGAACGTCAATAATACTTCTGACTGCAGTTCAATTACTCACTATCTACACACACATTACATTCCCGTCACGTTGTCACCCTCTTTTATATACCAGACTACCCTATATCTAGTAAATACTAGAGCATTCGCCAAAGTACAGAATAGTTCTAGAAAGTAGAGGGCGTGAGAATCACGTGATCTCGATGACGCAACAATATCTTCTTCTTCCATAGCTTTTTCCCCCATCTATACGGGGTTGCTATTTTCGGTTTTGGCAGGGTTTTTACGGCCGGATGCCC
>NW_013775958.1:0-1435 GCF_000517525.1 Limulus polyphemus
AATTAGCTTTATTTGTGGGAACAAGTACATATTTTTCTTGCAGTTGTTGGATCTTATTTTTAATTCAAAGAACGTTATATCTGTTGGACCCAACATGATTTTGATACTGCACATCAATTTCGATTTTTACCTGAGATCCATTCTCCTGGGAACTCACTAGGTAGTATTATAGTATGTACGTAGAATAAGGTTAGTAAAAGCGTACAATAAAATCCACGTCAAGATTGTTCGGCTTCATCGGTTAATGATACGTTTGAAGAAACATCAGGCGTGATAAGGATCTAACTTAGAACGATCCTCTATTTACATAAAATAAGAGATAGGTAAGAAAAAATGTATTTATCTGTAGAAAATAACGGCGTGGACGTTACATATATGAGGCAGAAAACGCAATTTCGAATAACATGTACGTAATACGTATTGTAGGCAAAACACGTACGCAGATAGGTAACTTAGAATTTCACGAAATTCCATAAAAAATGTTGTATTTGTATTATTTTATGTACAGAAATCAAATGTTAACTGATATAAAAAAACTGAAAATTAATGAACTATTTGTGAGACTGCAATCGTTAAAGTTCTTCAGAATACACGAATAAATATGGTGAAAATGAAATACTTTTTTCACTTGTTGCTGGGCATATTTTCTGAACCACGTGCAACAGAAATAAAAGTTTCTTTCAATACTCAGTTAATACATGCTAAAATACTGGTAAGATGATGCTAGGCCTATTCTCTGAACCACGTGTAACAGAGATAAAAGTCTGTTTCAATACCCAGTTGACACATGCTAAAAATACTGGTAAGATATTGTTGGGCCTATTCTCTGAACCACGTGTAACAGAGATAAAAGTCTGTTTCAATACTCAGTTGGCACATGCTAAAAATACTGGTAAGATATTGTTGAGCCTATTCTCTGAACCACGTGTAACAGAGATAAAAGTCTGTTTCAATACTCAGTTGACACATGCTAAAAATACTGGTAAGATATTGCTGGGCCTATTCTCTGAACCACGTGTAACAGAGATAAAAGTCTGTTTCAATACCCAGTTGGCACATGCTAAAAATACTGGTAAGATGATAGCTTTGTACAATGAAAGGTTCCTGTTATAAAATGAAAGCAGACATTATCGATTAAGACTGTAAACGATCTCCGAGAACAAGTCACAGGGTCTTTAGTACTACAGTCTTTATCCCAATAAGGGTAACTAATGTAAACTAGATCAAGTTAGTTTCAAGGTTTTCAGATAGTAATCCCGATATATCCAATGGTTAGAGGCTATGAAACGGTAATGATAAATAAGAGGTTAGCACCCACGGCCAAATTACTATCGATAACAAACTTTGTAATTGATGTTTCTCCAAAGTATTTCATGCATGTCTTAGTCATATATATATATATATATATATAGAGAGAGAGAGAGAGAGAGAAGAA
>NW_013775959.1:0-1206 GCF_000517525.1 Limulus polyphemus
TTATTTATTAGTTTCTGTTGTTTTACTTTATTTTACCCATCGTATCTTGTACATTGTTTCTCTGCTATTAGTATTCTAAATTAGTTAGACCTACTCGTGGTTTAGTTATTTATTTATTGGTCAGTTTCTATTTTTGTTGTTTTAATTTATTTTACCCATTGTATCTTGTACATTGTTTCTATGCTATTAGTATTCTGAATTATTTAGGCCTACATGTAGTTTGGTTATTTATCAGTTTCTATTGTTGTTTTAATTCATTTTACATTACGTATCTTGTACATTGTTTCTCTGGTATTAGCATTCTAAATTATTTATGCCTACATGTAGTTTGGTTACTTATTTATTTATCAGTTTCTATTGTTGTTGTTTTAATTTATTTCACCTATCGTATCATGTTCATTATTTCTCTGGTATTAGCATTCTAAGTTATTTAGGCCTACATGTAGTTGGGATATTTATTAGTTTTTATTTTTGTTGTTTTAATCTACTTTACCTATCGTATCTTGTACATTGTTTCTTATGCTATTAGTATTTTAAATTATTTAGGCCTACATGTATTTGGGATATTTATTAGTTTCTTATTTTTTTTGTTTTAATTTATTGTATCTATACTATCTTATACATTGTTTCCCTGCTATTAGTATTATAAATTATTTAGGCCTACCTGTGGTTGGGTTATTTGTTTATCAGTTTCTTTTGATTTTGTTTTAATTTATTTTACTTCGATAGGTAAAATAAATTAAAACAACTACAACAGAAACTAATAAATAACCCAACTACATGTAGGCCTAAATAATTTAGAATACTAATAGCAGAGAAACAATGTACAAGATACGATAGGTAAAATAAATTAAAACAACTACATGTAGGCCTAAATAATTTAGAATACTAATAGAAGAGAAACAATTGTACATGGTTTCTCTGCTATTAGTATTCTAAATTACTTAGGCCTAGCCGTGGTTGGGTTATTTATTAGCTTCTATTGCTGTTGTTTTAATTTATTTTACCTATCGAATTTTGTACATTGTTTCTCTAGTATTATCATTCTAGCTTATTTAGGCCTACGTGTAGTTGGGTTATTTATTAGTTTCTGTTCTTGTTGTTTTAATTTATTTTACCTATGTGTCTTGTACATTGTTTCTCTGGTATTACTGTTCTAAATTATTCAAGTCTACGTGTAGTTGGGGTAATTATTAGTTTCTGTTG
>NW_013775960.1:0-744 GCF_000517525.1 Limulus polyphemus
TAATACAAATACGTTTTAATATACACACAACAATACAATTTACAATAACAGTTATTAGAAATAGTTATTACAAGCAATGATTTATAAACAAAAGTTTCACAAACTTACAACCAATATAAAGTCTTCTTTCTAGTCTGGAACTTCCTTAATATCTTATCGAGGGTTCACGATGAGCGAGTAATTTCGAGTTGACATAAGCACAATACACTTAATTAACAGGAAGCTAGCTAGACCTGTAGTCTTCACTGTTCATACGCCTATTAGAGATTGAGTTTCCACCGATGACGTTAGGTAATGGTTTTGTAAAAGTATTAATGTCCGATGTGAATCCACTGACATTAAATGATTTGTAATGTTCGAACTTTGTAAACGCTCCTGGTCAAATATCTTAAATTTTCCGATTGATAAGCGTTTTGACAATCACAGTTATAGCTTCCAAAGTTTATAGCACACTGACTACAGCAAACTAATAACAGATACTCCTCTTGGCGCGTCGCGTTAGTAATATTTACAGGCGTGTGGATGACCTTCCAGAAACCTCAGTTTTACGCAACAATATACTGAACCACACCCAAGCATTTACGCAGATACACACATTGCTGATTCCCACTCTCCAGAATCCTCCACAACCTTGGAGAACAGGTGGGAGCTTCGCAACACCATAAGCTACGCATGCTTCAAAATATAAACCCAATCTAAAGAAACGTTGACATCAAAATAAATATATTTGTTTTGGAATTTCGC
>NW_013775961.1:0-724 GCF_000517525.1 Limulus polyphemus
CGAAATATTAATGGCTCATAGAATACCATAATAGTAAAAAGATAGCACTTATAATAGTTCCATTCAAAAGTGTTTTGGATAAAGAGAAATGGTTGAAGAATAAGAAGAAAGTGATTAAACAAAGATAAAATCCAACAGTATATGGGAAAAGGCAGAGTCTATATAAATGAAAATCTAACAGCTGCTAATAAAGAACTGTTTTGGAAGGAAAGAACATTATTAATAGAGAAACAATATAAATCTATTTGGACAAAAAATTGTAATGTGTTTCTAAGGAAATCAGAAACTGAGAATGTAATATA
Source organism: Limulus polyphemus (assembly GCF_000517525.1). Lineage (NCBI taxonomy): Eukaryota > Metazoa > Arthropoda > Merostomata > Xiphosura > Limulidae > Limulus > Limulus polyphemus. Next base: position 303 of record NW_013775961.1, read on the forward strand.
ATTAAAATTGGATTGTAATTTTGAAAATTTGTAATTTAATTTGTTGTAATCTATGGATGTTAATCTATGAAATAGTGAACATACTGATATAAATTGTAAAAAAGTTGAAACTACAAGTGATGTTATACATAAATTAGAATATATTGAAGGTGATGTTTTGAATTTGGTACATATTAATAATAATATTCATAATAAGTGGGACTATTTTTGTACAGTTGCTGATGAAGTTTGATATTGTTAGACATATTAATAATCACAGAAACATTTCTAAAAGAACATGAAATAAAAAATTATTATGTGGAAGGTTATGAAAAAAATTATAAATTTAGAAGTAATAAAGGGGGAGGAATTTTAATTTTTTATAAAAAAACATTTATCTATAGAATTAGTGAAATTAAGTTTGGAAGATGCAGAAATATTAT
>NW_013775962.1:0-725 GCF_000517525.1 Limulus polyphemus
CTTTTATCTCCTTTTAGTATAAATATTTTCAGATTTTGATTTAAATTATGAAAAAGCAGAACGTTCTGCTTTAATTAAGTAAGGTGAAATTAATTATTTTTTGTGATGCTTAAATATTCGATTAACTTTGCATTTTCATTATTTTAATGCGTCATTTAATTGATGGTCTTTAAGTTTGTTAGAAAATTTTTAAAGTAATAGTACAGGAGAACTCGGATTTGACCGTTGTCAGCTGATTTTATACCCGGAGTATAGGTTAAATCATCTTATTGTCCATTCAGGTTGATTTGATTTCTCGATGTTACTGTATAGTTAAATTTCGTGAAAATTTATTTTAAAATTTACTTTAAAGTCTATCACAGGTACACGGTGGAAAGTGACGATAAAATAGTACATGTGTTTTAGAAAGTAGAACAACGGTTTCAATATCTGCGAGCAAAGCGCAAGAAAAATTCCAACCTTTTTTGTCATTGAGTTCTTGATTTATTGTGAATATTTTTTTTTAAATGCAGGATAGTAACTTACAACAGATGTTAAACAAAGTAAAGATACAACAGATGTTAAACAAAGTAAAGTTACAACAGATGTTAAACGAAGTAAAGTAACAATAGATGTTAAACAAAGTAAACTGACAACAGATGTTCAACAAAGTAAAGTTACGACAGATAAACAAAGTAAAGTTACAACAGATGTTAAACGAAGTAAAGTTACAACAGATGTTAAAC
>NW_013775963.1:0-727 GCF_000517525.1 Limulus polyphemus
ATTATTGCTATTTAAAACAAGTTCTTCAACTTATTTTTCTTAAAACAGTAAATAAAGAAGTAAAGCAAACAAGTATCTCTTTTAGTTATGACCTATGTACTCAGTTGCTGCTTGACATAGGTTGCTAAACTTTTTAAAATTTTGCATATGGAGCATGTGAAACAAAATAATTTTTTTTAAGTTTTATGTATACATAAATATATATAGCTGGATAACCAAAAAACCATAAATTACTATATCAATACCATAGAATTTATGGTATTTATAATTTATCAAGCTTAGTAACTAAGCTGTATTTCAGTCTAAAAAAATAAGAATTTCGAGCAGTCTAAAGACACAACCTACCTCCTTGAAATCTTGGTTCGAAAGAAAGAAATGGCATCCTAGGACTTTAAAATGGCTCAGAAAGCCACTAGAAGACAATCTGAGCTTTTGATTGGTTATATGTGTCATATATAGAAGTAAATGTATATAAGGGAGCATTTCCAAAATTGGAAAGAGGTGGGTGGGGTGCCACTGTGTTTGATTTATTACATGAGCAGTATCTTAGCAAATAGAAAAGATAAGACGTTCATATCTTATATTCTAGCTTGTTAATATCAGTAATTTGAGTTTCTAATTCGTACGAAGCTATAGACTTAGTACTTTGACTTCACAAACATCTAATTTGAACCAGTGCTACATTCAATATACCATGTGACACACAAAAATTGATATTTATCTGCAT
>NW_013775964.1:0-727 GCF_000517525.1 Limulus polyphemus
CGTTCCACAGTATCATGCGAAGTTTTACCTTCCTACAAGCGTTTTAAGGGAGATATGACAGGTTTTTTCGTTTTTTACCAGTACTTCGTCCCATTTAGATGAATCTTCTTGAATTTTTTCTATGGAGGTTCGCAGCAACCTTGCGCGTTTACTTTGAAAATTCTAGAATTCTAGTTTTAGTTTTACGATTTTTGTGGTCGTTTTGTGTTACTGTTTTATTGGCTTCCCCGAAAGCGTATGTGTAGTGCAGTGAAGCTTTTTGTTACCGATTGCTTCTCGATTTCTTTTTAGAAGAGGGTCCTGAATTTATGGTTCTTCACCAAATTTGGTATGTAGGTACATTTTATCGTTGCGCCGTTACATGCACAGTTTCACCTTCCTACTATTCGTTTTAAGGGAGTTATGGAAGGTTTTGCGTTTTGTACAAGTACTTCGTTCCATTTGGACGAATCTCCTCGAATTTTGTTATGAAAGTTCTATGCGTACTTGCGTATTTACATGCAAAATTCTAGTTTTGTATTATCATTTTTGCGACTTTTCTGGTACATTTTGTTACTACTCTATTGGCTTTCTGAAATAGTATTGTACTTCAGTGAAGCTTTTTGATATTGCGCTGTTATAGATTTCTTGCTATCAGAGGGTTCTAGATTGGCGGATCTTAACCAAATTTGATTTGTAGATTCACTACTTCGTTCCACAGTATCTTGCGAAGTTTCACCTTCCTACT
>NW_013775965.1:0-724 GCF_000517525.1 Limulus polyphemus
GGAAAACACAGCATGGGATGTACGTGATTTTTTATATTTTTATATAGTAGCTTAAGTCATGCTGCATCGTATATCTATTTATATTAATCATTATATTGAAAAATTAACTCAAAATAGATATATTTTTTAGGAAAGAAGTTGATCCACAATTGTTAGGGTTAAGAGCTATCGAGTGGCGAGTCCAAGGTCTTTACATGAAGTAGGCTTACGACTTTGAACTGAAAGAGTTTGTGATTTTTGATATTATTTTGTATTTAAATTCACAGTTTTAAGTTCAATAATTTAGTACATAATACAAATATGATTTAGTATTTATAAGGATAACTGTCTGTCATTTGTACGTACTACTAGTACCACTTTGATAGTTTTAGGATTATCGTAAGAATTTTATAATTTCTTTCTTACTATCATTACTTAGTAAAACCCACACTTCTGTTGTTATTTTATAATTAAAACATATTAACTGATATATCAATATTTTATTCTGATATTTTGCAAAGGGTTTAAAAATTGAAGTTAAATTACATAAATTTTATACAAAAGTTACAAATCAAGATAACATACATACAAAAGGAGCATCAATGTATGGATAAACAATATCAAATTTGCAAGTTATGCACTGAGAAGTATACGTACAGTTGTATGCAAATCATATTTAGATCAAAAATAAAAACATAGTGAAAGCTACACTGAGATATTATATTCATATCAGTTTATATCAAGA
>NW_013775966.1:0-726 GCF_000517525.1 Limulus polyphemus
ATGGTGAATATCATCCATCCTTTCCGATAACACTTTCACAAACTCTGACACACTCTCAGGCAACTCTTCATAAGGTGGGCGTCCCTTATGCTTGGGTTCCCTTTTAGCACTACATGTACGGCATGTCTTGCACCATTCTTCCACATCTCTCCTCATATCTATCCAGTAAAATCGTTGTCGTATGTGACTCAATGTCTTCTTAATTCCGAGATGTCCTCCTGTTAAATTATCATGGGATTGACGCAGCACAACTTCCCGTAACTTCCTCGGTATAACTGTTTGCCAAGTCGTCACTTTCCCATCTGTAGTTTCCCATCTCCGGACAAGAATACCATTTTCAAGCTTCAACTAGTCCCATTGTGCCCAATAGTGCTTTGTCACAGGGCTTAGACTAGACACCTTCTCCCAAGCAGGGCGCACAACACTTCCTTTCAGGAAATCAATTATTGGCTTCAAATCTTGGTCTTTCTCCTGTTCTGCTTTGATATCTGTATTTAGTTCCACTTCATCATCATCAACTTTTTCAGTCGGCTTGACTTCAGCCCGATGGCACCCAATCAGCTCAATCTCTCTTTTGACAGTTACCGGAACTTGGCCTTTGTTGTTCCCAAACATCATTTTATCAAAATCAATTACAAACTTTCTCGGTAGTAGATAGTCCAATTCTAATATGCATTCGTCTTCAATGTCCGCCAAATATACTTTCTGTATGTCCTTTATGCCCAT
>NW_013775967.1:0-726 GCF_000517525.1 Limulus polyphemus
TTACTTCTGTACGTCAATTCGGTCTCACTGTATTTTAGTGGGCGGTTTTTAAAAGTTAAAACTGCAAGTATAATACACACAAATAACGTAATATTTTGTCGTATTTACTTACCGTAGGGCAGTTGCGCTATATCCTAGGGGAGGGCATAATTATTAATTAATAGGCATTATAGGCCATATGAAATTTTGCGCCCTTTCACACCTGCGCCCGGGGGCGACTGCCCCTCTTGCTACGCCACTGTTTCCACTTCCATGCATACTTCAATTTTCTAGATTCGTTATGTTGATGACATATTTACGGATTTTAAAGATTTATATTACATTGACAGTTTACTGTTACGTCTCCGTTTGTTAATTTTCCGTAAATTCGTTCCGACGAAACTTTAGCGACATAAGTCCTTTCTTAAATAAAACTGGTTTATTCTTTCCGAATACAACTTTACGATACACTTAATTTCAACAGTCGCTCTATAACAAACACTAAAATTCACGTCTCACGTGGCCAACAATATTTTGCCCGCATACATTTAATTACTCATTCACTTGTTGCGTCACGTTGTGAGCGTCTTATATATACCAGATTACCCCCAATCTAATAGTCTCCCGATAATTCATGAAGGTTCGAGAAGGAGTGGCGTGATAATAGTCACGTGGCCTCGCTGACGCAACACTGCTCCCTCCTTAGTATTGTTCATCTCGAACAATAGCCACTTACATTAAACCAAT
>NW_013775968.1:0-727 GCF_000517525.1 Limulus polyphemus
CTGTTAAACTGCATATACTACAAGACTCACTGATGGTCCTTCTGTTAAACTGTAGATACTCTAGACTCACTGTATGGTCCTTCTGTTATACTGCAGATACTCAAAACTCACTGATGGTCCTTCTGTTAAACTGTAGATACTCTAGACTCACTGTATGGTCCTTTTGTTAAACAGCAGATACTCTAGACTCACTGTATGGTCCTTCTGTTAAACTGCAGATTCTCTAGACTCACTGTCTGGTCCTTCTGTTAATCTCAAGACTCATTATATACTGTATGTATTGAAAATGCATCCCACTACAGCGCACGTATTTCAACGCCTATTGGCTAATCAATAACATCTTACTCGATAAATCGATTTCTAAACACGAATATAATATTTGTATCACACATTTTAACGTTTTTTTAATATTACGCTTTAAGCTAGAACTTAACGTTTACCCGAATAGCAAACTTAAAATAACTTATATTTAAAAAAAAAACTTTAGCTGTAAGACATATTAGAAAATCATAGATTCTAGTTAGGATACCAAAAATTATTTTTTTTAAGTTTCATTGCTCAATACTTTGGTTTTAAACGCTTCTCGAATGTCTCTCTACCTGAGTCAGACGTGATTAGCATGTCAGGCTCCGAAACGAGGACCGAGGCTCGAGACACGAGGCTGCTAGACACGCTTCACACTTCCATTCGTGGCACGTTATAAAAGTGACAGTCAGTACCATTATTT
>NW_013775969.1:0-726 GCF_000517525.1 Limulus polyphemus
AACATAAATTATACCTCTTTCATTCTAGAATGAACACAAATTACAACAGGAAAACATAAATGTTTAGACAAAATAGCTTAAATCTCATAACATTATACATTTAGATATATTTATTATTTTTATTATATTGACCTTTCATCCATGCCCGACTAGCAATACAGAAGTTACAATGATGCGGCTCAGGTGCACTCATGTTACCATCTCAAATAACATAAAGGTGACCTTTGGTCTGTGCAAAGTAACTTGTCTTGGCTGTGTTTTAGTCGACTCGTATTTTGTAAAATACAGTCACATTTCAATTATTATACATTATATACGTATATAGATTATTTCTATTTTGAGACAAGTTCTTAAAGTTATTTTTCCTAAAACATAGAACATTACATAAAGAAGTAAAGCAAACAATTATCTCTTCCAGTTACGACCTTTGTACTCAGTTGCTGCTTGACGTAGGTTACTAAGCCTTTAAAAATTTGGCATGTGGACGATATGAAACAAAATATGTTTTTAAGTTTTATATATATAGTTTTGAATAACTAAAAAATCATAAATTACGACATCAATACTACAGAATTCTACTATAATTTATCAAACTTAGTAACTAAGCTGTATTTGAGTCTAAAAAAATATTAAATTTCGAGCAGACTAAAGACACAACCTACCTCACTGAAATCTTGGTTCAAAGAAAAGAGATGGCGTTAAGTGCATTAGAAAGGCTGAGAAAAC
>NW_013775970.1:0-1150 GCF_000517525.1 Limulus polyphemus
TTAATTACTTTATGGTAGTTCCATGTGAACAAATGAGATTTGTGTGCCACGTTTTAATTTCTTTATGGTAGTTGCATGTGAACAAGTGATATTTGTGTGCCACGTTTAATTTCTTTATGGTAGTTCCATGTGAACAAGTGATATTTGTGTGCCACGTTTAATTTCTTTATGGTAGTTCCATGTGAACAAGTGAGATTTGTGTGCCACGTTTTAATTCCTTTATGGTAGTTCCATGTGAACAAGTGATATTTGTGTGCCACGTTTTAATTACTTTATGGTAGTTCCATGTGAGATTTGTGTGCCATGTTTTAATTACTTTATGGTAGTTCCATGTGAACAAGTGAGATTTGTGTGCCACGTTTTAATTCCTCAATTTGTGATAAATATCTCTTAGCTTGTATTAGATTAATAGGAAAGTTAAGTGTGTTTTCTAGTTATAATAAGAACATAGTAACAATCACCATGAAATAAATTGTTAATAATAATGCTTATATTTTAGAAAACAAAAAATATCTCTAGTGATGGACATGGTTTTGAGTTTTAGAAGGTGAGAAGTGAGACGTTATTGAGAGAAATATTGGAGCTAATATATAATGCAGTGAGCTTATCTTTAAGTGAGTGTTTATGCCCTTAGGATTTTTTAGGTTGTGGATCTTCAATCTGGGGAGAGCCTTTAGAAATAAAGCACAGGTTAATACAGGTGTTGATATACAGTTATAGATATTAATAAGTTGTATAATTTACTGTCGACCTAAATTATTATTATTTTTTCTCAGGTGTCACAACTGCTACTCTCGTTGCAAATGGAACATTAGGTCAACATTATGATGCTGTTAACAGAGAAGAGAATCAGTCATTCTATCCAAGTACACGTTACAGCAGTCCTACACATTTAACTGTAGACTGTAATCTGAAGGGTAAGTTTTTACCAGGCGAGTGCAGTCCATGATTAGTGGACTTTGAGTCCATTGTTTATATCCTGTATGGCCAGGTGGATAAGGCGCTCGACTCGCAATCTGAGGGTCGCGGGTTCGAATCCGCATCCTACCAAACATGCTCGCCCTTTCAGCCGTGGGGGCGTTATAATGTGACGGTCAATCCCACTATTCGTTGGTAAAAGAGTAGCCCAAGAGTTGGCGGTGGGTGGTGA
>NW_013775971.1:0-726 GCF_000517525.1 Limulus polyphemus
CCCTAAACTTCTTACTCACAAAACGAAGGGCTCAAAATCTGAGGGTCGCGGGTTCGAATCCCCGTCCCACCAAGCATGTTCGCCCTTTCAGTCGTGGGGGCGTTATAATGTGACGGTCAATCCCACTATTCGTTGGTAAAAAATAGTAGCCCGAGAGTTGGCGGTGGGTGGTGATGACTAGCTGCCTTCCCTCTAGTCTTATACTGCTAAATTAGGGACGGCTGGCGGCAGATAGCCCTCGTGTAGCTTTGCGCGAAATTCAAAAACAAAACAAAAACAGAGATACAACAGATGAAGCACAAGCCACCCGCAGGACACTTGGGTTACAACACAGTGTTTGTTTACATGAGTGTTCTTGTTAGATAAAGTACGTTATGGAAAAAAGTTCCACATGAAAGCTGATATTATATTTCTGATTTATTAATTATTAAGTCACAATGCTATAATACGGATAACTTTACTTGTATATGAAGGAAATAAATGTAATTATAATACGGAGAACTTTACTTGTATATGAAGGAAATAAATGTAATTATAATACGGAGAACTTTATTTGTATATGAAGGAAATAAAACTAATTATAATACAGAGAACTTTACTTGTATATGAAGGAAATAAATGAAATTAAAATACAGAGAACTTTACTTGTATATGAAGGAAATAAAACTAATTATAATACGGAGAACTTTACTTGTATATGAAGGAAATAAAACTAATTATAATACG
>NW_013775972.1:0-735 GCF_000517525.1 Limulus polyphemus
TATCTAGAATTACACCTAGATGTTCGTGGAGTTTTTATACAATATAACGCTAAAGATGAGTATGGTGGTTACAAATTCGGTAACTAGAGTTACAAATAGGTGTGCATGGAGTAGTTCTACCAAGTAAGGCTAAAGATGAGAGTGGTGGTTACAAATTCGGTAACTAGAGTTACACCTAGGTGTTCGTGGAGTTGTTGTACCAAGTAGGGCTAAAGGTAAGTATAGTTCTTACACATGCGCTAACTAGGTGTTCATGGAGTAGTTGTACCAAGTAAGTCTAAAGATGAGTATGATGGTTATAAATTCGGGAACTATAGTTACACCTAGGTGTTCGTGGAGTAGTTGTACCAAGTAAGACTAAAGATGAGTATGGTGGTTATAAATTGAAAACCTAGAGTTACACCTAGGTGTTCGTGGAGTTGTTGTACTATATAACGCTAAAGATGAGTATGGGGTTACACATTCAGTAACTATAGTTACACCTAGTAGTACCAAATAACGCTACAGATGAGTATGGTGGTTACAAATTCAGTAACTAGAGTTACACCTTGGTGTTCGTGGAGTTGTAGTACAAAATAACGCTAAGGATGAGTATGGGGGTTATAAATTCGGTAACTAGAGTTAAACCTAAGTGTTCATGGAGTAGTTGTACCAAGTAAGGCTAAAGATGAGTATGGTGGTTATAAATTATGTAACTAGAGTTACACCTAGGTGTTCATGGAGTAGTTGTACCAA
>NW_013775973.1:0-726 GCF_000517525.1 Limulus polyphemus
AACAGTGGGGGGTCACGTGACGAGTTTTCTAGAAGATTCGCCAGTGTGTTGCTGGTAGTACGTGTTGGGAGTCTTAGAAGTTTCTAGAACAGGCAGTATTATCGTATATAAGTGTGCTAGACAATGAGAGAGACAGTTGAAGCAGGAGTGGAGACAGACGGAGGCAGAGACGAAGAAGGCAGAGAGAAAGAAAGACAGCGATTATGGTCGGCGGGAACTTAGGATAGCAGACACAGAGATCGGAACTATAGTTTGTGGGGACGGACAATTAAGTCTAAGTGCAATAGAAAGTGAGTGAATTGTTGTGAACTATAGTGTGTGTAACTGTGAAAATTAAGTACGTTACAAAGTTGTATTGAGGAAGAATAAACAAGTTTTATAAAGAAAGGACTTGTATGTTAGAAGAATTAACAAACATACAGAGACGTAACACATGAATTAGACTTAGGACTTTGAACTAAAAGAATTTGTGATTTTTTATATTCTTTTGAATTTAAATTTGTAGTTTTAAGCTCAATAATTTAGCATAATTTTATATTTAGTTCATAATAACAATAATATGATTCAGTATTTAGAATGAAAAATTTGTGTGATTTGTACGCAATACTATTAGTACCACAAAAGAATTTTATATTTTACCTTCTTACAATCATTGCTTTGTAGTAAGGCACACACTTCTGTTGTTATTGCGTTAGAATTGAAACAGTCTAACTGATATATATATAT
>NW_013775974.1:0-723 GCF_000517525.1 Limulus polyphemus
AAACCTGAGTCTATTTTTCTAAAGGAAATTTCTACATACTTTTTAGATTCCATTAACAATTTCTTTAAAACACTGTGGATTTTATTTAAACACATTCAGTTGTTTTTTGTTTTTTTTTCAAAGAAAACCAGGGAACTAAAGCAAGTCATAATAGAGCACGGCTAAAATGTATCCTAGTAGAAAATTGTATCCTATTGGAATATAGTCATAACTTGGATAAATTGTATCCTATTAGAATATAGTCATAACTTGCATAAATTGTATCCTATTGGACTACAGTCATAACATGACTAAATTGTATCCTATTGGAATATAGTCATAACTTGGACAAATTGTATCCTAGTGGAATATAGTCATATCATGGATATATTGTATCTTAGTAGAATATAAAGTCATAAATTGGCTAAATGTTATACATGTACAATATAATCATAACATGTATCCAAATAGAATATAACGTCATAATATGGCTGAAACGTTTCCTAGTAGAATATAGTCATGTCATCTAGAGCTAGTTGACACTGATGCACAACCAAAGATTCAAACAACATAACGTATAGACTACATCCATAGCTAGTAGAGACTGATGAACAACCAAAGAACCCAACAACATAGTGTATAGACTACATCCATAGCTAGTAGATACTGATGTACAACCAAAAATCCCAACAACATAGCATATAGACTACATCCATAGCTAGTAGATACTGATGTACAACCAAA
>NW_013775975.1:0-727 GCF_000517525.1 Limulus polyphemus
GAAAAAGAAAAGAAACAAGAAGAACGAGAAAAAACAAGAAGAGAGACTACAGCAGTGGTTGGAGGAGAAAGAAAAGAAACAAGAAGAACGAGAAAATAAACAAGAGAGAGATTACAGCAGTTGTTGGAGGAAAAAGAAAAGAAACAAGAGGAGAGGCAACAGCAGTGGCAAGAAAACCTGCAACAGTGGCAGCTCGAACAGCAAAATAAACAAGAGAGATTACAGCAATTATTGGAGGAAAAAGAAAAGAAACAAGAAGAGAGTCTACACCAGTGGCTGGAGGAGAAAAAAAATGAATAAGAAGAGGGACTACAGCAGTGGTTGGAGAAGAAAGAAAATGAACAAGAAGAAAGTCTCCAATAGTTGAGAGAAAGCCAGAGTACACAAATGGAAAATATTAGTAAATTTCAAAACGAATTAAATACATTAAAGAATGACTTACTGTCGTCTATACAAAGAAGATATAGTAGCCATCGACCTAATCAGCCTCAGACAATGGCAAGCCCCTTCTAGACCCCTCAGCAAATCCGTAATGCAGACATCTTCAGTCCCATTAGAAGTCACATACCAGATATGAATATCAGCAATAGGGGTGATCCAGTACAAAGGAAGCCACGGGAATTCGATGGGAAAGCACCATGAGAACCATATAGAGCACAATTTGAGCACCTGGCAGAGATGAATGGATGGACAGAGGAGCAGAAAGCAGTATGTCAGACAACAAGCC
>NW_013775976.1:0-1474 GCF_000517525.1 Limulus polyphemus
GTTTATCTACCAGGTACTGTTCATAACGTGTGTGACTTACTCCACAATATGTTTGTCTACCAGGTACTGTTCATAAGGTGTGTGACTTACTCCACAATCTGTTTGTTTATCTACCAGGTACTGTTCATAAGGTATGTAAGTTACTACACGATCTGTTTATCTACCATGTACTGTACATAAGGTGTGTGACTTACTCCACAATCTGTTTATCTACCAGGTACTGTTCATAAGGTGTGTGTCTTACTCCACAATCTGTTTATCTACCAGGTACTGTTCATAATGTGTGTGACTTACTCCACGATCTGTTTATCTACAATGTACTGTACATAAGGTGTGTGCCTTATTCCACGATCTGTTTATCTACCAGGTACTGTTCATAAGGTGTGTGACTTACTCCACGATCTGTTTATCTACCAGGTACTGTTCATAAGGTGTGTGACTTACTCCACGATCTGTTTATTTACCAGGTACTGTTCATAATGTGTGTGACTTACTCCACGATCTGTTTATCTACCAGGTACTGTTCATAAGGTGTGTGACTTACTCCACGATCTGTTTATCTACCAGGTACTGTACATAAGGTGTGTGTCTTACTCCACAATCTGTTTATCTACCAGGTTCTGTTCATAATGTGTGTGTCTTACTCCACAATCTGTTTATCTACCAGGTACTGTTCATAACGTGTGTGACTTACACCACGATCTGTTTATCTACCAGGTACTGTTCGTAACGTGTGTGACTTACTCCATGATCTGTTTATCTACCAGGTACTGTTCATAATGTGTGTGACTTACTCCACGATCTGTTTATCTACCAGGTACTGTTCGTAACGTGTGTGACTTACTCTACGATATTTCAGATTATGGGATATTAAAAATGTATATATGACACACTTTTGACACTCCAAGCTAATGCTTGCATTTCTTCATACGAATTGAAGAATCAGTCTATCTCTGTCATGAAATTTTTGTTGTCATATAAAAAAATACCTCGTGTTATGTTTGGTTTGCATCTATTAAAAACCGTTATTCATATTTTGATCTAGCCCAGCAAAGTGTATCATATTTTTACTTTTACACGGTAAATTAACTGTCGTCATTATTCCAGAAAATAACATTGAATTAATTTTCGCCTTATTTTAGTATAACAAGTTATTCGACTATTGTGACTCGGTTTAGTAACAATATCTCAATGAATTAATTCTAGCGTCTTTTTTGGTACTTCTCAATGAGATAGCTATTGTACTTTATTTTGGTATATATCTCATAAATTTCTCTTAAGCCTTGTTTTAATATATCTGTGTAAAGTAGTTATTGTGCTTTATATTTGCATATCTCAGTGAATTTCTCTTAAGCCTTGTTTTAGCATACCACAGTGAATTAGCTGATAAAAACCCTAATAACCCGAGCGCTTTCGAAAGGTGGACCTTTCTTCTCAAGGGGCAAACAGTATATCTCAAGAATCACTCTTAAGT
>NW_013775977.1:0-727 GCF_000517525.1 Limulus polyphemus
CCAGTCATATTTTACTGCCTATTGAATTCATAAACCACCTTGTTAATATCCTAAATCATATTTTACTGTCCATTAAATTCATAAACCACCTTGTTACAGGCACACTAGTTTAATTTCACAAATCATACCTTACTTTCTATTAAATTCATAAACCACTGTGTTACTGTCCCAAATCATACTTTACTTTCTATTAAACCTTCTTACTGTCCATCAAATTCATAAACTTTTTTTTACTGTCCATTAAATTCACAAGCCATCTTGTTACCGTCATTAGTGTTCAATCTAAATCAGACGTGGAATTTTCTTAGACAAGGAAAAGTCCATTTAGCACAAACATGAAGACAAAGAAATAAAAACGTTTTTTATTTTTATTTTGACATGGCACTTGTTTAATTTCCTTAAATTTGACACTTAACTTGAGCCTAATTTTTTTAAAAATGTTGTGGGGGACACGTTTTCCTATAGCCCCTCCTAGTACGAATTCTATAAATGTATATATATCATGGTTGAAATCGTTTCTATGTAATGAAACAGGTCTTTGTTGGATTTGACAAAACCGATTATTCAGCTGTTTCGGACATCACGCGGGTTCGAATCCCCGTCCCACCAAACATGCTCGCCCTTTCAGCCATGGGGGCGTTATAATGTAACAGTCAATCCCACTATTCGTTGGTAAAAGAGTTGGCGGTGGGTGGTGATGACTAGCTGCCTTCTTATCTAGTCTTAT
>NW_013775978.1:0-726 GCF_000517525.1 Limulus polyphemus
TGTACAGTGACTAAAAACAAACTGACCTGTGTACAGTGACTAAAAAAAACTAACCTGTGTACAGCGACTAAAAAAATTACCTGTGTACAGTGACTAAAAACAAATTGGGCCCGTCATGGCCAAGTGGTTAGGGCACTCAAATCGCAATCTGAGGGTCGCGGTTTCGAATCCCTGTCGCATCAAACATGCTCGCTCTTTCAGCAGTGGGGGCGTTATAACGTGACGGTGAATCCCACTATTCGTTGGTAAAAGAGTAGCCCAAGAGTTGGCGATAGGTGGTGATGACTAGCTGCATTCCCTTTAGTCTTACACTGCTAAATTAGGGACGGCAACCGCAGATAGCCCTCGTGTAACTTTGCGCGAAATTCAAAACAAACAAAAACAAATTGACCTGTATACAATGACTAAAAACAAATTGACCTGTGTACAGTGATTATAAAATAATTGGTCTGTGTACAGTGACTCAAAACAAATTGACCTGTGTAAAGTGACTAAAACAAAATGACCTGTGTGCAGCGACTAAAAACAAATTGACCTTTGTGCAGTGCCTAAAACAAATTGACCTGTGTACAGTGACTAAAAACAAATTGACCTGTGTACAGTGACTAAAAACAAATCAAGCTGTGTACAGCGACTCAAAAGAAATTGACCTGTGTACTGTGACTAAAAAGAAATTGACCTATGTACATTGAGTAAAACCAAATTGACCTGTGTACATTGACTAAA
>NW_013775979.1:0-726 GCF_000517525.1 Limulus polyphemus
GTGTGTAGTAGACAGTAGTGTGCAGTAGAGAGTAGTGTGTAGTAGATAGTAGTGTGTAATAGATAGGAGTATGTAGTATATAGTAGTGTGTAGTAGATAGTAGTGTGTAGTAGATAGTAGTATGTAGTAGATAGTAGTGTGTAGTAGACAGTAGTGTGTAGTAGACAGTAGTATGTAGTAGATAGTAGTACGTAATAGATAGTAGTACGTAGTAGATAGTAGTAAGTAGTAGATAGTAGTGTGTAGTAGATAGTAGTGTGTAATAGATAGTAGTATGTAGCAAACAGCTGTGTGTAGTAGACAGCAGTGTGTAGTAGACAGTAGTGTGTAGTAGATAGTAGTGTGTAGTAGACAGTAGTATGTAGTAGACAGTAGTATGTAGTAGACAGTAGTGTGTAGTAGATATTAGTGTGTAGTAGATAGTAGTGTGTAGTAGATAGTAGTGTGTAGTAGACAGTTGTGTGTAGTAGACAGTAGTGTGTAGTAGACAGTAGTGTGTAGTAGATAGTAGTGTGTAGTAGACAGTAGTGTGTAGTAGATAGTAGTGTGTAGTAGACAGTAGTGTGTAGTAGACAGTAGTGTGTAGTAGACAATAGTGTGTAGTAGATAGTAGTGTGTAGTAGACAGTAGTGTGTAGTAGATAGTAGTGTGTAGTAGACAGTAGTGTGTAGTAGATAGTAGTGTGTAGTAGATAGTAGTGTGTAGTAGACAGTAGTGTGTAGTAGA
>NW_013775980.1:0-726 GCF_000517525.1 Limulus polyphemus
CACACATCTGTGAAAAAAATTAGTTTTATTTACCGAAGAGCCTCTTGATAGACGACATTGGAAGTACGCCCTCCTGGGGCATGGATAAATAGGCTGCGAGAAGATCTGACTCTTGAGCAGGCTACATATAGCTGCCCGTGTGAAAAGCAGTCAGATCCACTGAGCTCTACCCCGGCAGTGGACAATGTCTGGCCCTGTGACTTGTTGATAGTCATCGCAAAACAGACGCTGACCGGGAACTGCAGCCGCTTGAACTCAAACGGGTAGTTGCTTGGGATCAAGGGGATGCGCTGTATGAAGACTGACTCTCTAGCATCACAGCCAGTTAGGATGTCTGCCTCGATGACGTATCTTTGCAGACTACGAACCCGAAGCCGCGTTCTGTTGCACAACTTGGGAGCGTGTAAGTTGCGGAGGAGCATTATTAGAGCTCCGACCTTAAGCGTGAGCTCGTGGGCAGGTAATCCGGGTGCTGGGTGCTGTTACTGAGTCGAGGAACTCTGCTGGGTAGTGAACGGCGTCGTCCTGGTTAAGAACTGTATTAACAGATTTATACGTTCGTTCGTTCCTCGCACAGACAGCTGGAGTGACGCAACAAATTTTTGCAGGAGTTGTTTTCTTTCCAACATAGAGATAATAAACATTGTTTTGAAAATTTTACATTGTATTCACTGTTACTATGGTAATCTTTAAAACAAAAAAATGTCCATAAGAATAACATTGGTA
>NW_013775981.1:0-726 GCF_000517525.1 Limulus polyphemus
ATCATAAGATAACTTCATCGAATCAGCAGACGTTTTCAAGTTTGAATGCACTTCATGGTGAATATCATCCATCCTTTCTGATAACACTTTCACAAACTCTGACACATTTTCAGGCAACTCTTCATAAGGTGGGCGTCCTGTTGACAGATACACTGGCAACCAAAGTTCCAGACTAAACATTAACTTCGATGGAGTGTATCCAGTGGGTTCATGCTCTGCTGTCCTATAGGCCATCAACAGTCGAGGGAGTAAAACATCCCAGTCATCTTGGTGGCTATTACAAAGCTTTGCCAATTCCAGTCCCAGTGTCCAATTGTACTTTTCTATCATCCCATCAGACTGTGGGTGAAGTGGCGTTGTTCTGGTCTTTTGTATGCCAAACAACTTGCAGCATTCATGGAACACTGCTGATTCAAAGTTACAGCCTTGATCCGAATGCAGTTTGTATGGCATACCAAACCTGAAGAAGAAATCACTAATGGCCGCAGCTACAGTTGTAGCTTTCTGATTTGGTATTGCATATGCCTCAGGCCAGTTGGTGAAATAATCCATCACCACACAAATGTACTTGTTTCCACCACGAGTCTGGGACAGAGGACCAGCAATGTCAATGGCTACTCTTTCCATTCATGTGCCAACTTGATATAATTTCATTGGAGCATGCCCCTTATGCTAGGGTCTCCTTTTAGCACATGTACTGCACCATTCTTCCACATCTTGCCTCAT
>NW_013775982.1:0-726 GCF_000517525.1 Limulus polyphemus
GCATCTTCAAACATCAGATATTTATCACAAACAAGAAGCGTTCCAAGAACTAAATGAATCACCAGATGAGAACAATGAAAATTTGACTATAAGCTCTCAAAATGGGTTAACAGAAGAGAAAGAAATGGAAAATGCTGCAGTTAAAATCCAAGCAAACTTCCGCGGTCATTTAATTCGTAAGAATCTTCAAACATCAGATATTTATCACAAACAAGAAGCGTTCCAAGAACTAAATGAATCACCAGACGAGAACAATGAAAATTTGACTATAAGCTTTCAAAATGAGTTAATAGAAGACAAAGAAATGGAAAACGCTGCAGTTAAAATCCAAGCAAATTTCCGCGGTCATTTAGCTCGTAAACATCTACAATCCACGGGTATTCATCAGAAGCAAGACTCATTCCAAGGAGTAAGTGAATCACCTAGTGAACATAATAAAAATTTGATTATAAGCTCTCTAGATGGGTTAACAGAAGACAAAGAAATGGAAAATGCTGCAGTTAAAATCCAGGCAAACTTCCGTGGTCATTTAATTCGTAAGAATCTTCAAACATCAGATATTTATCACAAACAAGAAGCGTTCCAAGAAATAAATGAATCACCTAGTGAGAACAATGAAAATTTGACTATAAGCTCTCAAAATGGGTTAATAGAAGACAAAGAAATGGAAAACGCTGCAGTTAAAAACCAAGCAAATTTCCGCGGTCATTTAGCTCGTAAACATCT
>NW_013775983.1:0-726 GCF_000517525.1 Limulus polyphemus
GGGGGATAACTTCCCAAACTAACTACATAATCTTGTGTTGAGTCAAACATGCCACATGTGGAGGTGCATTGTCATGGAGAAGAAGAACATCTTTCCGATTGACGAGTGAAGGGCGTTTCTGATGAAGGGCTTGATTTAAACGTTCCAGTTGCTAACTATAAATTTCTGCATTGACAGTTCACTGTGGATTGAGGAGTTAGAAATAAATTACTCCTTTGATGTCCCACCAAATGCAAAGCATCACTTTCTGCGGATGGAGCCCAGGTTTTGGGGTCAGAAGTGGTTTTTGCCTAGGACTGAGCCATTGTTTTTGACTTTTAATATTCGCATAGAAAATTCTATTTTTCATCACTGGTGACAATTCTGTCCAAAAATGGTTCACGCGCATTCTTTGCCAGAAGAGACGAAGCAACGTTCATACGTTAGAAACAACGATCATCGGAGAGTTCGTGAGGCATCCAAACACCTTCTGTATGGAGTTTCCCATATTCCTTACATATTTACGTATTGTTTCATGAGAGACATGTGATTTCAGGGCCATTTAACGAGTGTGTTGCCTTGTGTTAGACTCAACAAGGGTCTTCAGAGCATTAATATCAATTCCAACATGTAGGCCCTTGCCATCACAGTTTTTAAGGCTAAAGTCACTTGAACGAAATTTTCTGAACCATCGTTGACATTTCTGAATGTTCGAAACATTTCCATAGACTTCTTGTATATTCTTTG
>NW_013775984.1:0-725 GCF_000517525.1 Limulus polyphemus
TGCAATTTAACAATCTTATGTTTTCTTTCTTTCTTTCTTTCCTTTTTTGGAGTGAATGTCCCATAATGAGTAACAATACTAAGACCATGTCACCAGGACGGAACTTGCGCTCGTCACCCTTGCGATTATAAATATTTTTCATTTTAACTTGGGATGACCTCAATTTTTTTCGAGCCAATTCACAAGTACGTAAGAGTCTGGACCGAAACTTTGAAACGCAATCCAACAAGTGCATTTCTTTCGGATCGTCTTCCAACCATTGTTCCTTTAGCAACTTCGAAGAGCCACGCACTGAATAGCCAAACACAAACTCAAACAGGCTAAATCCTAATGACTCCTGATCCAACTCACGAACAGTAAATAATAATAATAACTTAATTCCTTCATCCCAACCCTTCACGTTAGGGTTTTCGACCAACTGACAGTTATGACAAGTTTTACAAACTGAGAAACGTTTTGCCTAATTTTTGGCCAAAAGAAAATGTCTCATAATTTTGTCACACGTCTTCTTGACACCTAAATGGCCTCCCATGGGGAGTTCATAGGCATCTTTCAATATTTCAGAACGATATGCTTTGGGAACAACGATTTGGTAAACTATAGCCCGGTCTTCTGAAGCTGGCACATTTGGTGGTCTCCATTTCCTCATAAGCACACCATTTTTGAAAAAATAACCATTTGGAACTTTCATCTTTTGGGAGTACATATTTAAATAGTGAAGAGAT
>NW_013775985.1:0-726 GCF_000517525.1 Limulus polyphemus
AAGCACTTCATTAACTGCTTACCTGAGCAAAATATATTTGGTTCCTGGTATGTGTGAAGACAGATGATCTCAGACAAACTTTTACATAGGTTTCATTTTATATCACTCTTACCATTATCATTTTAACAAGCACATTTATCACTATAATGCTGTGACCGTAGACTTTTTCTTACTGGTTTTATAACTAGTTAATGAAAGAGATTTATAAAACACACTTTGATAAAATTTGCTACTATATATGAGGCCTGTGAGAAAAGTATCCGACCTTTGGCCGGGGAATAAAAACTGGCATACCTGGAGCGTTGGAAACCTAATCACCCTCAAAGTAGTCTCCTTGGGATTCCACACACTTCTCCCAGCTGTGCCGCCATTGTTGGAAGCATTCCGAGAAAGCCTCTTTCGAAATGGAGTTTAGCTCGGCTGTCGTTGCAGCCATAATGTCCTCTCTTGTCTGAAATCGTGTTCCTTTCAATGGCCTCTTGAGTTTGGGGAACAGCCAGAAATCGCAAGGAGCCATATCAGGAGAGTAAGTAGCCTGTTGAACCACAGCATTCCACGTCACCAAGACCAAAGAGGGCCCGCCAAGTGCGCAGCAACGTCAAAGTGATGCTGACTGTTTTCTTTGACTCCCGCAGTGTGATACACCACGAGTACGCACCACAGGGTCAAACAGGGATGTCCTCCGTCGCCTACGTGATGCTGTGCGGCGCAAGAGACTGGAGTTGT
>NW_013775986.1:0-726 GCF_000517525.1 Limulus polyphemus
GACTCAATTATTTATCTCTTCGATCTATCTGCATATCTATTCAATCTATGCCCTCGCGCTGGTTTTTCTCGCCAGGCTTATATACTAAAAAAGAGGGCGCCTGGCAAACACTCGGACATTCGCGAGGTTCCTCGATAAGTCATGATCCTTCTATAAACTCCAGCGCGCATGTTTCCAGCGTCGCGTGTCTTCCGCTGTCGTAACACTATAAAATAAGAATCTCCTACCTTTCATATTTGCTGATAGATCATTATATTTAGCAATCCACCACAATGGCTCTATTTACCTCTTCCATTTTTGAAAATACTTGTTTATGTATCCCATTTCGATCAGTTACATGTTAATTACCAATCAAAAGCGCTCGTTATGACCTGCGTAATTCTTTCAGGAAGCTAGAAAGAGTACTATTAGGGCTGAATGTAGTGGATGTAATTGTAATGAGCCTATTCTATTGAGCAACAGATTTCAGCCCTTGGCTTCTGCAGACAAGGAACTATTGGAG
Source organism: Limulus polyphemus (assembly GCF_000517525.1). Lineage (NCBI taxonomy): Eukaryota > Metazoa > Arthropoda > Merostomata > Xiphosura > Limulidae > Limulus > Limulus polyphemus. The sequence goes on from NW_013775986.1 coordinate 503, forward strand.
GGAAGAAAAACAAAAGGGACAGAGAAGGATATGGATGATAAACTTAAGGAGGTTATAGTTATAGGCGATTCCTTGATAAGGCATGTGGATAGAATAGTCTGTGGGGTAAATAGGGAGAAAAGAATTAGATTGTGCTACCCAAGAGCACAGGTGGGGGATATAACTGACAGAGCAGGAGATATCATAAAGGGAGCTAGCAGAGACGCAGTTTTTGTTATGCACGT
>NW_013775987.1:0-1344 GCF_000517525.1 Limulus polyphemus
CTTGTGTCTTCTTATTGACAGAACACAGTATTCTTAAATATTGTGTTTTCTTATTGACAGTACACAGTATTGTTAAATATTTTTTCTTCTTATTGATAGTACACAGTATTGTTAAATCTTGTGTCTTCTTATTGACAGTACACAGTATCGTAAAATGCTGTGGCTTGTCAGTGATAGTACACAGTATTTTTAAATCTTGAGTCTTCTTATTGACAGTACACGGTATTGTTAAATATTGTGTCTTCTTATTGACAGTGCACAGTATTGTTAAATCTTGTGTCTACTTATTCAAAGTACACAGTATTGATAAATCTTGTCTTATTATTGACAGTACACAGTATTGTTAAATCTTGTGTCTTCTTATTGACAGTACATATTTTTAATTTTTGTGTCTTCTTTATGATAACACAGCATTTTTAAATCTTGTGTCTTCTTATTGACACTAAATAGTATTGTTAAATCTTATGTCTTCTTTTTCATAGAACACAGTATTGTTAAATCTGATGTCTTCTTATTGACACTACATAGTATTGTTAAATAGTGTGTCTTCTTTTTGATAGTACACAGTATTGTTAAATCTTGTGTCTTCTTATTGACAGTACACAGTTTGGTTAAATATTTTGTCTTCTTATTGACAGTACACAGTATTGTTAAATCTTGTGTCTACTTAATGACAGTACACAGTATCGTAAAATCGTTTGGTTTGTCAGTGATAGTACACAGTATGTCAATAACAAGCCACAATATTTAACGAAGATTTAACAATACTGTGTACTGTACTGTCAATAAAAAGACACAATATTTAATAATACTGTGTACTGTCAATAAGAAGACACAAGATTTAACAATACTGTGCTTCTTATTGATAGTACACAGTATTGTTAAATCTTATGTTTTCTTATTGACAATACAATGTATTGTTAAATCTTGTGTCTTCTTTTTGATAGTACACAGTATTGTTAAATCTTGCGTCTTCTTATTGACAGTACATACTATTGTTAAATATTGTTTCTTCTTATTGACAGTACACAGTATTGTTAAATCTTGTGTTTTCTTATTGACAGTACACAGTATTGTTAAAACTTGTGTCTTCTAATTGACAGTATACAGTGTCTTTAAATATTGTGCTTTCTTATTGTCAGTACACAGAATTGTTAAATCTTTTGTCTACTTATTGACAGTACACAGTATTGTTAAATCTTGTGTCTTCTTATTGAAACTATACAGTATTGTTAAATCTTGTGTCTTCTTTTTACAGTACATATTTTTATTTTTTGTGTCTTCTTATTGACACTACACAGTATTGTTAAATCTTGTGTCTTCTTTTTGATAGTACACAGTATT
>NW_013775988.1:0-1336 GCF_000517525.1 Limulus polyphemus
TTTATATATTTTAACAATTTATATATTTACATTTTTAATAAATAAATATATATATATATGGTAAATAAAAATTTCTATTTAAAGATTCACAAGGTTATATATATACGGTAAATAAAACTTATGTTTAAACATTCACATCGATATATATATATATATTGTAAATAAATACTTCTGATTAACATTCACTACGACATATATACATGTATCGTAAATAAAAACCTTTTATTAAACATACACATCGACATATATATATTGTAAATAAAACCTTTTGATTATACATTTACAACGCTATATATATGTGTATATATGGTAAATAAAACTTATATTTAAACATTCACATCGATATACATAGGGTAAATAAATACTTCTGATTAAACACTTACAACGATATATATATATATATATATGGTAAATAAAAACTTCTGATTAAACATTTGCAACAATATATATATAAATATGTATAAATATATGGTAAATAAAACTTCCGATTAAACATTTCGAACGATATATATATATATATATATGGAAAAACTTCTATTTAAACATTCTCAAAGATATATATATCTATATATGGAAAATAAAAATTCTGATTACACATTTACAACAATATCTTTATATATATATATATATATGTACATATGATAAATAAAAGTTATGTTTAAACATTCACGTCGATATAAATATATATTTGGTAAATACAAACTTCTGATTAAATATTCACAATATATATATATATATCGTTGTAATCGTTAATCACAAGTTTTTATTTACCATATATAGATATATATATCGTTGTGTATGTTTAATCAGGAGTTTTGGTTTACCATATAAGTATATATATATATAGATATATATATCGTTGTGAACCTTTAAATACAAGTTTTTATTTACCATATATATATATATTTATTGATTAAAAATTTATATGTTGTAAATGTGTAATCAGAAGATTCTAAATACCATATATATATATATAAATTGTTGTTGTACTTTGGTGACAGATTTTCTTGTAGGCAGATTTATATGCAAAATCTGCATATAAATTGTTGTAAATGTTTAATCAGAAGTTTTTATTTTTTAAATATATATATATTTATCAATGTGAATCTTTAAACATATGTTTTATTTACCAATATATATATATTTATATGGTTGTAAGGGTTTAAACAGAAGTTTTTATTTAACTTACATATATTGATGTACTTTGGTGACAGATTTTCTTATAGGCAGATTTTGTTAAACAAGACCGATGTCTGTAGGTTTACTTTCTTCTTAGAATTCTTCTCAAGAAGTCGATAAGCCTTCTTAACGTTGCTAGAACAACTGGTAAAAGTTG
>NW_013775989.1:0-848 GCF_000517525.1 Limulus polyphemus
AATGCCACTTTGAAACGAATTCGGCACTCAGTTTCTTTCCAAGCAGCGAATGACTCAAGATGACTGTCATTGTTTTCATGAGCATTTAACTTTTCTATGTTTTTCCACTTAGAGAATCCGCCCTGTGTTTTGAAAGCAGACCAACTATCGGATGTCATACATGTAGATGAAAAAAGAAGACAACAAAAGCAGTATGTTGCTTTATGTAGAGGTGAATACACCAACCAGAAACGATTAACCTCTTGTCCATTCAGAAGGCGTCGTTTGAACCAAAATGCAGTCATCCATCTTTGGCATCAAATGGACCTTCTTTATGTTGAAATTCATATGCTCTAACTTTAACAATCTCTGTGTGATGTGCATGTGTTACAACTGCTGAGCCTGTTGTATCAAACTTCATAAATCCAATATCCCTGTGTGTTAAAATATTTATTAGGTCATCCTCTTTTAGCTTAGTAACATTATTCTGTGAATTTGTTTCTGACAAAGTGGAATCCTCTTGTTTATTATTATTGTAGCTTTCAACAGGACAGAGAACAGTTTCTTTATTGTTTTCTTTTTCAAATGAAATAGCATGTTCACAATCTTGCACTTTGACCTCTTTGCTGCCATCAAAAGGAACAGATGCTGGCTTACTGGTGTCATCACTTCCAGCAAGGAAAGCTCTCATCAGTTTGCTTGACTCCACCATCGAAGCTGCAGATTGTGCACGTCTTTTGTGTCCTCGTGCCCCACTTTCTTTTTTCGACATAATAGGCTAAAAGAATAAACTGATAAATACTGATTACACTATTTAGTTGCAACATGCAAATTGTCAGATGAAAGGAAGCATTCTACGTTCCTAAGTT
>NW_013775990.1:0-724 GCF_000517525.1 Limulus polyphemus
TTTTCTTTTTCCTTCCACAACTGCTGTAATCTCTCTTGTTTATTTTGCTGTTCGAGCTGCCACTGCTGCAATCTCTCTTCTTGCTTCTTTTCTTTTTCCTCCAACAACTGCTGTAATCTCTCTTCTTGTTTATTTTGCTGTTCGAGCTGCCACTGTTGCAGGTTTTCTTGCAACTGCTGTTGTCTCTCTTCTTGTTTCTTTTATTTTTCCTCCAACAACTCCTGTAATCTCTCTTCTTGTTTATTTTATCGTTTTTCTTGTTTCTTTTGCTGTTCTTGTATTGCTGCCATCTAATCTGTTAAGCTGTAGTTTGATTTGTCACTTCTCGTTTCCATCGTCTTTTTTATCTTTTTATTTGTGTACCACTTCTGACACCAATTTCTTACGTCTCTGTTCGTTTGTTAATTACACGTAGAAATTATTTCCCAGAAACTTCAGCGATACAAGTCCTTTCTTAAATAAAACTAGTTTATTCTTTCTCAATACAACTTTGCAATCCACTTTATATCCACACGCTATAATTCACAACGAACGATTCACGCACTTTATTTACTACCGCGCTTGACTCAGTTGTCCGTCTCTATCTGTCTGCAATTCAATTCTCCCGTCACTTCTCGCCGGTCTTATATACTATAAAAGCGCGAGTCCAGCAAGCGCTCGAGCCTTCAGGAACGTTCTAGATACTCATTACGTGTTACCAGGGTCACGTGAATTCCGCTGTCGT
>NW_013775991.1:0-720 GCF_000517525.1 Limulus polyphemus
TGGATAGAGTTTCTTCTTCAACAGTGGCTTTTTCAGGTGACACGTCTTCAGCAGCGTCACTTTTTCTCTTGTTCATTCCAACTGAAATGTCCTGGACTGTGATAACACCAAAGCCTGTTGACATGCACCACCTTTGGCTTACCTCGCCAGCCAAATTTCATTTGGAAAGTAACGTCTGAGAGACAATCCACTATGACATATAGGTCTTCCCATGGAGAAGACAACTTAGGAGACTTCCCTTTGGTCTTCCTGGGATTATACAACCACTCCTTGTCTCCTGGTACAAGATAACTTCATCGAATCAGCAGACGTTTTCAAGTTTGAACGCACTTGATGGTGAATATCATCCATCATTTCCAATAACACTTTCACAAACTCTAACACATTTTCAGGCAACTCTTCATATGGTGGGCGTCCTATTATTAAGTGCACTGGCAACCGAACCGAAACATTAACTTTGCTGGAGTGTATCCAGTGGCTTCATGCTCTGCTGTCCTATAGGCCATCAACAGTGGAGGGAGTAAGACATCCCAGTCATATTGGCGACTATTAAAAAACTTTGCCAATTCCTGTCCCAGTGTCCAGTTGTACTTTTCTACCATCCCATCGGACTGTGGGTGAAGTGGCGTTGTACTAGTCTTTCGGATGCCAAAAAACTTGCAGCATTCTTGGAACACAGCTGATTCGAAGTTACAGCCTTGATCTGAATGCAGTTTGTAT
>NW_013775992.1:0-792 GCF_000517525.1 Limulus polyphemus
CAGTGCCAGCAAAGTCCCTCAAACTTCTCTGAAAGCTGAACTTTTCTGGCCTTGAATCCAGATGACTGTACCAACCTTGGTACCTCTGTGCTGGACTTAACGTAGGATTCAAATTCGAGAGCTCTAGCCATTGCATCCTGCATGGTAGAGGGGTGTGTCTGCTTCACTTGTATCTTAAGTTGTGGACTGTCCAAGGCATCTACGAACTGATCCCTCAGCAACAACTTGAGGAGATTGGGTGGTGCAGTTGGGTAGGCCTTGTGTGCCATGCTCTCTCTCGTCCTGAACCTGGCCCTGTAGACTTCTGACTGGTTTCGGGTTCCATACCTGAGTTCTAGAGCCGACACCAGTGTTCTATAGTTGTGTCTGTCGGCTGCTGTCAACTGTCCAAGTATTTCCAGTGGTTGTCCCTTCAAGCTCGTTGCCAGATATACAGCTTTCAGCTCCTCTGTCCATCCATTCATCTCTGCCAGGAGCTCAAACTGTGCTCTATATGCTTCCCACGGTGCCTTCCCATCGAATTCTTGTGGCTTCCTTCGCACTGGATCACTCCTATTACTGACATTCATATCTGGGATGTGACTTCTAATGGGACTGAATATGTCTGCATTAGGGTTTAGCTGCGGGCTCTGTAAGGGGCTTGTCATTGTCTGGGGCTGATTAAGTCGATGGTCAATGTATCCGTGTGTAACACACAACAAATCGTTCTTTAACGTACCTAATTCCCTTGTGTAACACACAACAAATCGTTCTTTAACGTATCTAATTCGCTTTTAAATTTACTGATGTTTT
>NW_013775993.1:0-725 GCF_000517525.1 Limulus polyphemus
AGTATAGTATTAAAAATAAAATTGAAAATTAATAAAATTAGATTTATTAAACATTTTAACCAACACTGTTAAAACAAATTTTTTTGACAACTAACCAAATTGTGGATTGAGAAATTGAGGTTTTACATATATTAGTATTGTTATGACATCGAGGTCACGTGACTAGTATCACGCCATGTCGTTCTTGAACATTCACGTCCTTTCCTTAACTCTCATGATACTTCTAGATATAGTGTAGTCTTGTATATATAAGACCGGCCACGAAGGGATGGGGAGGATGAGTAATTGAATGTATGCTGACAGAGAGAATATTGTTGGGCATGTGAGACGTTCATTGAGAATTATAGCGTTTGTTATAGAGCGACTGTTCAAATTAAGTGTATCGTAAAGTTGTATTCGGAAAGAATAAACCAGTTTTATTTAAGAAAGGACTTGTGTCGCTAAAGTTTCGTCGGAACGAATTTACGGAAAGTTAACTAATGAATGGAGACGTGACAAATTGATGTCAGGAGTGGAATGAAAAAAAATGGAAACGAGAAGCGGCAAATCAAACTATAGCCTAGCAGACTTGATGGCAGCAATACAAAAACAGCAAAAGAAACAAGAAAAACGAGAAGAGAAATTACAACAGTTGTTAGAGGAAAAAGAAAAGAAACAAGAAGAACGAGAGAATAAACAAGAAAAGAAACAAGAAGAACGAGAAAGGAAACAAGAAGAGAGATTAG
>NW_013775994.1:0-1731 GCF_000517525.1 Limulus polyphemus
ACACCTTGTGTACTTATTATTTAATTGGCCATAACACCCCTATATTTCAACATTGTTGTCCATAACATCCTTTGAACTTATTACATAGTTGTCCATAAGGACCCTCTATACTTCTACATAGTTGTTCATAACACCCTCTATATTTTTACATAGTTGTCCAAAACACCCGGTTTATATATTACATAGTTGTTCTTAAAACACCTTATGTATTTAATACACAGTTGTTCATAACACCACGTGTATCTATTACATTATTATCAAAAGTACCCTCTATTTTTCTACATTGTTGTCCATAACATTCTTTGTATTTATTACATAGTTGTCGATAACACCCTCTTTATTTCTACATAGTCGTCCATAACACCCTCTATATTTCTACATAGTTGTCCATAACAACCGTTATGTTTCTACATAGTTGTCCATAACATTCTTTGTATTTATTACATAGTTGTCCATAACAGTCTGTGTATTTATTACATAGTGATCTATAACACCCTCTTAAATACATAGAATGTTATGGACAACTATGTAATAAATACACAGAATGTTATGGACAACTATGTAGAAATATAGAGGTTGTTATGAACAACTATTTTGAAATAAAGATGGTGTTATTGACAACTATGTAATAAATACACAGGGTGTTATGGACAACTTTGTAGAAATATAGAGGTTGTTATGAACAACTATGTAGATATATAGAGGGTGTTATGGACAACTATGTAATTATTACACAGGATGTTATGGACAACTACGTAGAAATATAGAGGGTGTTATGGACAACTATGTATGTAGAAATATAGAGGGTGTTATGGACAACTATGTAATAAATACACAGGATGTTATGGAAAATTATGTAGAAATAGAGATGGTACTTTTGATAATAATGTAATAGATACACGTGGTGTTATGAACAACTGTGTATTAAATACATAAGGTGTTATAAGAACAACTATGTAATTAAATACACCGGTTGTTATGGACAACTTATTAGAAATATAAATGGTGCTATGTACGAATATATAATAAATACACAAAATGTTATGGACAACTATGTAATAAATACAAATAATGTTATGGACAACTATGTAGAAAAATAGAGGTTGTTATGAACAACTATGTAGAAATATAGAGGGTATTATGGACAACTATGTAATAAATACATAGGAAGATATGGACAACTATGTAGAAATATAGAAGGTGTTATGGACAACTATGTAGAAATAAAAACATATTTGTCCATAACTCCCTCTATATTTCTACGTAGTTGTCCATACCACCCTCTATATTTCTACATAGTTGTCCATAACATTCTGTGTATATATTACATAGTTGTCCATAACTCCCTCTATATTTCTATATAGTTGTACATAACACCCTGTGTATTTATTACATAGTCGTCTTAACTCCCTATATATTTCTACATAGTAGTCCATAACACCCTCTATAATTCTACATAGTTGTCCATAACATCCTAAATATTTATTACATAGTCGTCCATAACACCCTCTATATTTCTACATAGTTATCCATAACACCCAGTGTTATTATTATATAGTTCTCCATAACTCCCTCATTATTTCTACATTGTTGTTTTTAACAACTTCTATATTTCTACGTAGTTGTCCATAACACCCTGTGTATTTATTACATAGTTGTCCATAACTCCCTCTTTATTTCTACATAGTTGTCCATAAAATCTTGTATATTTATTACATAGTTGTTCATAAC
>NW_013775995.1:0-726 GCF_000517525.1 Limulus polyphemus
TGTGACGCTAGTAACACGTCATGCGCCTCTAGAACGTTCATGTCCCTTCTAGAAGCCTCGAGAGGTTACTAGATATGCGGTATTCTTGTATATATATATAAGACCGGTAAGAAGTGACGGCAACAATGGAATGTAATTGAACTGCAGACAGAGATAGAGACGTATTGTTGGGTCGAGCGCGTGTGACGTTCGTTGTGAACTATAGCGTTTGTTTAACTCATAGTGTTACCGTTAAAATTAAGTGAATTTCAAAGTTGTATTGAGAAAGAATAAACTAATTTTATTTAAGAAAGGACTTGTGTCGCTAAAGTTTCATCGGAAAAAAATTATACGGGAAACAAACGAACGACCAGAGACGTAACAATATATTTATGTGGGATGTGTTAACGCAATGACTAGAAAACTAGTTATAACACTTTTATTCTATCTGTTTAGTCTTAGTTTAATTAATATAAACACACTCTGTATTGCTTCGTATTGTGATAATCTTTACATTTCGTAACATTTTCTTAAATTCTACTACAACTACTGATATAGGGTAGTGCAAAAATTATATATTGTTGCGTCAGCGAGGTCACGTGACTAGTATCACGCCACTCCTTCTCTCGAACCTTCGGGAATTGTCGGGAGATTACTAGATATTGGATAGTCTGGTATATATAAGGTGGTGACAACGTGACGGAATAATGTGTAGGTAATGAGTAATTGAACTGCAGTCAGAGAGAG
>NW_013775996.1:0-781 GCF_000517525.1 Limulus polyphemus
ATCTGCAATTATTCATATATATGCCGTCACTTCTCGCCGGTCTTATATATACGAAATAGAGGGCGTCTGGAGAACACTCGAGGCTTCACGAATGGTCATGATCTTTCTAGAATATCATGACGTGTTACTAGCGTCACGTGACTTCCGCTGTCGTAACATTATGTTAGTGAACACATGTATCAACTGTTAATAAGCTTATTAATCTGTGGTTCCTAAATACTTGTAATATCAACCGTTGATACTGTTACGACAGCGGAAGTCGCGCGACGCTAGTAGCATGCGCTGGAGTTCTAGAAAGATCGAGGAACCTGTCGAACGTTTGCTAGACGCGCGCTCTTATTGTATATAAGCGCGGCAAATAAAGCAAGAGAATTAATCGGAACTGGAGTAGCAGATTGGGAGATATAGAGACGGATAATCGAGTCAAGCCGTAAGTAAAGGGTGTAAATCGTTGTGAATTATTATTATTTAAGTTAAAGTGACTGTGGAAATTCTTTGTATTATAAAGGTGTATCGAGAAATAATAAACTAGTTTTAATTAAGAAAGGACTTGTATCGCTAAAGTTTCATCGGAAAGAAATTATACGGGAAATTAACAAACGAACAGAGACGTAACAAATTGGTGTCAGAAGTGGGATGAAAAAAAAAGAGGAAGATGGAAATCAGAGGTGGCAAATCAAACTACAGCTTAGCAGATTTGATGACGGCAATACAAGAACAGCAAAAGAAACAAGAAGAGAGATTACAGCAGTTGTTGGAGGAAAAAGAAAAGAAACAAGAA
>NW_013775997.1:0-946 GCF_000517525.1 Limulus polyphemus
TGTATCACATACCTAAATATTGTCTTTTATGTTGCCTTGGTACTGAGTACCAGGAACATACCTACTGACCTCTATGTAGCTGTGTTACTGTGTATCACGTACCTAAATATTGTCTTTTATGTTGTCTTGGTACTGAGTACCAGGAACATACCTACTGACCTCTATGTAGCTGTGTTACTGTGTATCACATAACATATGTCCTACTTATTGCTTATAATTGAACGATACCCATGTTCCATTTAATATTTTTGGTCAGAACGCTTAATCGATAAAATATCAAACGAAGACAATGAAAATAGTATCACCTACGCTAAAATTACATAGAAGTTTAAATCGGTGAAGGCTTAATTCCACGAACTTTTGACTAATCTATTCACCGCAGTTCTAGAAAACCCACCAAATGGAAAATAAGTTATTTTAATTTACTGAAATACTTTTTCAAAATGGGGTTTGTTTCGAACTTCAAAGAGGGCTATCTCTAGTGTTAGACAAGAGGTAAGTCAGCTAGTCAGCACCACGCACCGCCAACACTTGGGCTATTCTTTTAGCAATCAATAGTGGAATTGATCTTCACCTTATAACGTCCTCACAGATGAAAGGACGAGCATGTTCAATGTTAGGATTGAAGCGCGTCACTCGCAGATTCAGAGTTGAGCACTTTAACCACCACATCAGGCCAGGCCCGAGAACAGTGAGGTAGCAGCTATTTGTACCAGTAGATCTGTCTGGGTGAACGGTACGTTGTACTCAGTAACACAGCTACATATGGGACATTAGGTAAGTTCCTGGTACTCAGTACCAAGGCAACATAAAATACAATATTTAGGTACGTGATACACAGTAACACAGCTACATAGAGGTCAGTAGGTATGTTCCTGGTACTCAGTACCAAGACAACATAAAAGACAATAGTTAGCTTTGTTTAATTAAAAACATTAAAGTAAAT
>NW_013775998.1:0-723 GCF_000517525.1 Limulus polyphemus
GTAGGGAACTTGAATAAATACTGTTGATGATTTGATTTGTGTTTCACTGTAGTTTCAGTGTGGAACTTGAATAAATGCTGTTGATGATTTAATTTGTGTTTTACTGTAGTTTTGGTGAAAACTTGACTAAATGCTATTGATGATTTGATTTGTGTTTACTGTAGTTTTAATGAAAACTTGACTAAATGCTATTGATGATTTGATTTGTGTTTTACTGTAGTTTTAGTGAAAATTTGACTAAATGCTATTAATGATTTGATTTGTGTTTTACTGTAGTTTTAGTATGAAACTTGACTAAATGCTATTGATGATTTGATTTGTGTTTTACTGTAGTTTTGGTGAAAACTTGACTAAATGCTATTGGAGATTTGATTTGTGTTTACTGTAGTTTTAATGAAAACTTGACTAAATGCTATTGATGATTTGATTTGTGTTTTACTGTAGTTTTGGTGAAAACTTGACTAAATGCTATTGGAGATTTGATTTGTGTTTACTGTAGTTTTAATGAAAACTTGACTAAATGCTATTAATGATTTGATTTGTGTTTTACTGTAGTTTTAGTATGAAACTTGACTAAATGCTATTGATCATTTGATTTGTGTTTTACTGTAGTTTTAGTATGAAACTTGACTAAATGCTATTAATGATTTGATTTGTGTTTTACTGTAGTTTTAGTATGAAACTTGACTAAATGCTATTGATGATTTGATTTGTGTTTTACTG
>NW_013775999.1:0-726 GCF_000517525.1 Limulus polyphemus
TTTTCTTCGGCCTTATTTATTTGCTGGAATTCCAGAATATTTAGAAGCCAGAGTTGATACAGCACATTTGCAGTCTTTGACTGCTCGACTCTATTTTACTTCCATTTGTACTTTTGCAGGTTCATCCATTCGTTTTTCAAGGCCCCCTCCTTCCACTCCTTGTTCCATTGGATCTCTTAATCATTTCCATCCTTATTCTGGAGATATTTTGCGGGCTGGTATGTGGACTTCTCTTGACACGTTCATATTTCATTACCTTCACGATCTTGCAGTTTCCTCTTCGAGGGGTTTTCATCTCCCCCCTGTGGCTGTGTTGACTACCTCTACTAGATTTTAACAGGGAGGTGAGTAATGAGTTATCTGACTTACAGTCATTGTTCTTTTCTCTTCTAGGGTCCCTATTGATTTCTTTTGGATCCCACTCAGTGGCAAGTATTGCCCAGTCACGTATGCTTGTATTTAAATTTTGCGCTAGAAAGCTTTGTATCGGTTCCTGGTTGTAATGGGCTCTGTTGAGATGAGGTGTTCCATAAGATCGTCTGGTTGCAATTCTGGATGGTGATATCATATTACAATATTTCTAATGGACCACTACTCATGGGCTATCATAAGTAAAGCTAAAGGGGATTTTGCCAGTCCCTGCTGACCTTAAGAGCTGAATCAGTCAAGATCAGTTTGCTTTTAAAAATTAGGGAATGTGGTTCACCTGTTGCACTGTCTTTGGAG
>NW_013776000.1:0-729 GCF_000517525.1 Limulus polyphemus
GGAAATTCTGAATGTAATTTCCTGGAATAATTAACCTTCTGAAGTCTAAGTGCTTGAAAAATTACGAAGCACGATATTTCCTTTGTGTCAAGACCGAAGATCCAGTGAAACTACTCAAAACAAGCAGAACTGTGTTAAGCATTACGAGAACCTGTAAAACATTGACTTTCACTATTTTACGTTCAGAACTCACCTATGTTACAGTATACATTAAGAAATCTGTCCAGTTACAGTGCGGTAAAAGCTGAAAACTTTAGTTTTTGTATTGCTTCTCATCTCTCGATGAAACAGTATTTTTTTTTTGTGTTCGTAAGTTTTCTAAGGTTGAAAGAATAAGGCTAAACTCGTGATAAATAGCTCAATGTCTCAACACCGTTCGTAAAAAATAGTTTTAAAAAATCAATTTTTCATAGTCAGATCGAAAAGATAATACGAATGCAATATTAGGGCACTTGCATGAAGTTCACAAATTTGTAATTTTAATATTTTTTTTGGATGTTGGACTTCGCTTTCTTTTAACAATTATAAAAAATGAAACAAATTTTTCTTTTACTTAATTTGAATTCAAATCTTCTTAATTATTGGGTTTACTCATTTACATCCACATATCCAAGTTTTTGGTTTACTAAGTTACATCCACATATCCAAGTTTTTTGGTTTACTAATTTACATCCACATATCCAAGTTTTTGGTTTAGTTCATTTACTTTCACATATCGCCCCCCCCCCC
>NW_013776001.1:0-756 GCF_000517525.1 Limulus polyphemus
AATACTGTGTACTGTCAATAAGAAGACACAAGATTTAACGATACTGTGTACTATCATAACAAGTCATAAGATTTAATGATACTGTGTACTATCAATAACAAGCCAAAAGATTTAACGATACTGTGTACTGTCAATAAAAAGACACAAGATTTAAAAATACTGTGTGCTGTCAATTAGAAGACACAAGATTAAACAATACTGTGTCCTGTCAATAAGAAGATAAAGGATTTATCAATACTGTGTACTGTCAATAAGAAGACACAAGATTTAACGATTCTGTGTACTGTCGTTTAGAAGACACAAGATTTAACAATACTGTGTACTGTCAATAAGAAGACACAAGATTTAACGATACTGTGTACTGTCAATTAGAAGACACAAGATTTAACAATACTGTGTCCTGTCAATAAGAAGATACAGGATTTGTCAATACTGAGTACTGTCAATAAGAAGACACAAGATTTAACGATACTGTGTACTGTCAATAAGAAGGCACAAAATTTAAAAATACTATGTAATGTCAATAAGAAGACACAAGATTTAACAGTACTGTGTCCTGTCAATAAGAAGATAAAGGATTTATCAATACTTTAGACTGTCAATAAGAAGACACAAGATTTAACGATACTGTGTACTATCATAACAAGCTACAAGATTTAACGATACTGTGTAATGTCAGTAAAAAGACACAAGATTTAACAATACTGAGTCCTTTCAATAAGAAGATTACAGGATTTATCAATACTGTGTACTGTC
>NW_013776002.1:0-1112 GCF_000517525.1 Limulus polyphemus
ACACGATTTAAGATTACTGTGTACTATCAATAAGAAGACACAAGATTTAACAATTCTATGTACTATAAATAAGAAGACAAGATTTAACAATACTGTGTACTATCACTAACAAGCCACAAAATTAAAAGATTCTGGGTACTGTCAATAAGAAGACACAAGATGGAACATATCCTACGTTCTATCGTAAGAAGACACAAGATTTAACGATACTGTGTACTATCAGTAATAAGACACAAGATTTAACGATACTGTGTATTATCAATAAGAAGACAAACGTTTTAACAATACCGTGTACTATCACTAAAGGGCAACCAGAATTAACGATACTGTGTACTATCAATAACAAGACACAAGATTCAACAATAATGTGTACTTGCGACAAGAACACAAAAGATTTAACAATACTGTGTACTGTCAATTAAAAGACACAATATTTAACAATATTGGGTACTGTCGATAAGAAGACATAGGATTTAACAATACTATGTACTGTCAATAAGAAAACATAAGATTTAAAAATACTGTGTATTATCACTAACAAGCAAGAGGATTAAACGATACTGTGTACTGAAAAAAGATTTAACAATACTGTGTACTATCAATAAGAAGACACAAGATTTAACGATACTGTGTACTATCAATAAGAAGACACAAGATTTAACGATACTGTGTAGTATAAATAAGAAGACACAAGATTTAATGATACTGTGTACTATCACTAACAATCTACAAGATTTAACGATACTACGTACTAACAATAAGAAGACACGAGATTTAACAATACTGTGTACTATCAATAAGAAGACAAAAGATTTAACAATACTGTGTACTGTCAATAAGAAGACACAAGATTTATCGATACTGTGTACTATCAATAACAAGCCATAAGATTTAACGATAATGTGTACTATCAATAACAAGCCACTAGATTTAACGATACTGTGTACTGTCGATAAGAAGATACAAGATTTAACGATACTTTGTACTATCAATAACAAGACACAAGATTTAACGATAATGTGTATTATCAATAAGAAGACAAATGTTTTAACAATACCGAGTACTATCACTAAAGGGCCACCAGAATTAACGATACTGTGTACTATCAATAA
>NW_013776003.1:0-1477 GCF_000517525.1 Limulus polyphemus
ATATCCAAAATATAACTCTCAAACATATCCCTTATTTGTTAACTGTTTTTGGTACGTGCATGGCCAGGACGTGATACTGACGTCAATGAACAATACATCATAAATATCAATTTTAATAATTATTCCAATAAATAAAGGAACCAGGAAAAAAGAACCACAAGTAAAAACGTAATTTAAAAACAAACACTACTCCTAATTTAAATACTTCCTAGATCAATAACAACGTCGTGTAACAATCTGCAATAAATTGTTTAACTATATCTCGTGAACTAACTTGTATAAGCTTAAGGCAGAGTATTTCTTTCTAAGAACTCTTTTATGCTCTTTCATTGATATACATTTGTTAGTCAATATATTCTATCATCTTCATAAATGTTGTCTTAGCTTCTACAATTCTGGTCTTAACCTCATTTTGACAACTGTCATTTGTTTGTTTATTGTCGATGATTCGCAACCGTTATTCAAAATTATACTTTTATATTTGTATTTAGTAATAATAAGTAATACAAACAATTCAAACAAGGCTATTTAATTCATGGAAGAAAATGACCAGAGTCACAGTAACGTTTATGTTAACAACACAGAGACGACATTTAATATTTATTTGGAAAATGACACATTTTTACTGAATCCCACGTTCTTCTACAAACTATTGGAGTTTTATGAAAGTAAAATATATATGTCGTCACTTTTAATGTAGTTTATGTATCTTATTGTCCATGTATATAAATTTACTCCCATACACCTCTGTTTATGTATGATGTAAGATAGTAAATTCTACTTTTGTTTTGTTATGGTTTAGTTTACCTTTCATTTATTATTCCTTCTATCATTTAGTTCAACTATGAAGTTTTAGTCATATGAAAGTGCTAATTCGCCTTCTAGCTAGAGCACGTTGAAGTCTAGTATGTATGTATCTATTACGAAACTGACACGATCTTCCCCTATCGATGAGATACAGATATTAATGTTGTGAAAGACTATGTAAATTAGCAGGTCACATGAGATGTAATCTCATGATTTAACAACTCTCCTACATCGAACCAATCTTGATGTACGGTTGTGAATCATGGACAATAAACAAACAAATGGAAAATTCACTTAATACGACTGAAATATGGTTCCTGTGTAGAATGTTTAGGGTTTCCAATAAAGACCGGATAGGAAATGAAGTTCTACAACAACCAGAAACAAAAAACAACACAGATAACAAAAGTACGGAAAAGACAAGCAGCATTGTTTGGTCATGTGATGAGGGATGAAACACTTATTAACAACTGGGAAATTTTTGAGGAAAATAAGTAGAGGTAGACAACGAGAAAAGATCCAGGATAATTTAAACATTTCGCTACACAAAGAGAGGATGACTGATGTAATCACAAGTGCCTGGGACTAGGAAAGATGGAGGGACATGATCGTCTACACTACAAAGCAAGGCACTTGATGGTGATGATAAATGTACATCTTACCTAAAACT
>NW_013776004.1:0-726 GCF_000517525.1 Limulus polyphemus
GAGAGATATGTAAGGAAGGTAGCTTAACTGTATGAAGAGGTAAGTATCTATCAGAGATACATTTTCAGGAAAGGAAAGTGTTAACTCAACAGAAACAAAATGCAAAATCACCTGTTAATTTACAAAATATACACTTAAATACATGATCAAGAAAAAGAATATATATATATAAAATATAGATAATGACAAGGTAAAGGTTCAACTCCCGTTACTTCAATTACATTAGAAAACTAAACAAGCAGTTGAACAACAGTTGGCTGTAGTAGTGACACAGATAATATTTCAGGTCCAGGCAATGCTTTCTTAGTTTGCATTAGCTCCATCCATAGCTGATGAATTTTCTTTTGCAGTTGGGAGGACAGAGTGCCACTTTTGAAAATGCTGCAATTGGTCCAGTTATCAACGCTATTTTCAAGTTTTGAACAATTCGACTTTCAAGGTCTACGTATCTACATGTGCCGATGTTTCCTTTTATCAACGTTATATTTTAAGATCTATGTAGAAACTCAGCTAACAGATGTTTCCGCATATAAAAGCTATTACCATATCTACTGTTTCTTTATATCACTTTGATATTTGTTCTACCAACACACTACCATTTTTTTTAAAACATCATTACTATCGTTGTTCCATTATCTATACAGTACAATCATATTTGTTCTCCACTTAGAGCATCGACATCTTTAATATTGCTATGCAGTGCCAACGTATCTCATATTCCTATTT
>NW_013776005.1:0-725 GCF_000517525.1 Limulus polyphemus
TACCGCATGCAGTTTCATTATATTCAAGATCATTAGGGTAATGAAAATTTTTTTATCATAGTATAATTAGCTACTTAGGCCAATAAAGCCTGATGTAAACAAAGCCTAACAAAGTGATCTAGTCAACGAAACGAAACTTAATATGGTCAAGTGTAAAATGACTTAATTAAGCCTACCTCATCTTGTTTCATAAAAAAAAAAAAATTCTTTTTCTATCATTCTGCAACTTTGTAATTAAAACGAAATATAAAATAATAAAGTAAGCTTTAATTAATAATCAGGACTGTGATTGTGGTAGAAGTTGTTCACTAACATATTTTTTCTAGCAACATATCACCAAGCTAGCTTTTATCATTGTGTTTAATATATTAAGAATACTTATGAAGTATATTTTTCCACTACAAAAAGCTAGTAAAATTCTATTATGATACTACAAAATCATGCAGGATCAAAAATTGGATGAATCACGAAATAAGAAATCCGATAAACCGAACACAGTATCTTCATTCGAAAAAAGAAGAAAACCTAAATGTTATTATAGGGTTGAATAAAAACAAGAAAATTAAAACATCATCGGGTACAGAAACCCTGGTCGTAATAAATAATGTATTTGTGAAACGTACAATTGTCTTGTTTTTCCTCATCTGTAATTATGGAGTTACTGACTGTTACAAATATCAATTATATAAATGTTATTACTTATGTTCCTGTTTAAGTGTGCATCA